>NC_133808.1:29271828-29439328 GCF_043250625.1 Sebastes fasciatus | reverse complement strand
CAACACAACAAACTCTGCCCATTTCCACCATGGATGTATTCCACTATTCCACCATTGTCTTCCGGCAACACGTCACCTCGCCAGATTTCACAACGAGACTTCTCCTTGAGCGAGACTCTTTCCATAATGTCAGACACTTATAATAACAATCAGAGCCTGTCATGGCAAAAACAAGCACTTTTAGTGGACGTAAATGACGGTGCCAGCTTGCCCCAATAGCACCATGTTGCAGCCAGTGAGCAGAAATTGTTGTCGCTATTAGTCTGTTAGACACAAAGATATGGGGTAATAGGGTCCAGATTGACATTAACCTTTAAAGGAAAGGCTCAGATGCCTTAATACAACGCTCACATACCATCTGTACTTTAAAAAAAAGGAGTTATTGGTCGTAATAATCATTCCTCCTCTCTGAGCTGGCCTTGAGGTGATGCTTTCGTAGCACAACTCACTGTAAGAAATGGGAGACAAAGTCCACCATGCTTGTTTTGTGCCAGGATGCCTTCTGGAGGGCAGCTGAAGCTCACGTTCGTGTTAGCTTTGGCTGAACTTTAAAATGAATTTTTGCACAGAGCAAGGACTGCATATTTTATCCCCTATCTCTTACAATGTAGTCGCAGTACAAGGGCATCTCTTCACAGATAAAATAGGGAGGAAAATTATAACTATACTGTAAGCACCTTGAAAAAATACAAACCTGCCCTGTAAGCTGCTGTGAAGAACTAATGCATTGTAATATTTTTTTTTCCATTATTGCTCGGGTACAGGAGCATCTCACATTCTGCAGCAGCCTTCCCCCCTCTGACATTTTAATGTATCTCCTTAATAATACACCAGCCCTCTGGAGGGGACAGAACCCATTTTTTAAAAAAGTGTTCTCCATTTTACTGTAGGCTACAGTTCATGCACTTAATGGGTCATTTACTTTACCAAATAATTTATCAGAGGAGTGAAATAACAAATGGAAGTAATACTCCTCTGCTGACCTCAGAAGAATCCATCATTAGGTGAAGATTTAATTGATTTCCTAAGAAGGTACAAAGGTGTCATTTTTACGACATTCTCTCAGAAGTTAATCTAAACGTGTGATTATGTCGGCTATAATGGCTTTTAATGCCATTTTAAAACCGATTGCTAGTTTGGAAAAGTAGATGATAAAACAATCGTTTAAAAAATTTAAAAAAAGCTCACTATAGAACTAATATATACAAGAACATACCATTCAATGATCGAAACAAAACACCTTTATTTGATTTTGCCTACAACATGGTACTCTAAATGTATGTTATGCAAAACCTACCTGGATGTAACCAGATCAAAAATAAAAATTTTCTAGTTCAACTTCTGTCATATTTTACCCAACGACGTTAGCACATCCTTAAATAGAGCACTATTTGAAGGAAGAGGTCAATTGTGATGGATAATAGAATATAGGAGTGCAGAACACTGAAATGAATAGTGAGTGTATCACCTAATATTACTGTTAAAATGTTATAATATTCAATAGCATCACAGTATATTATACAGCACAGTAGGGCTGTTAATTATTTATTTAAAAGCCCCGTCAATTTATCTTTTATAGATTTTTGTAAACAGTGACAGATGCATCGTGTTATTTAAGTAACATTGAATGTGAATATAATTTCTCTGTATAATTATACTGTAATTACACTAAAAGGCCGTATTAAACCCATTCTTTCTGATTGTCAACCGGAACACGTATAGACAGATTTCCACAACCCAGGATGAATGAAGTACTGGGGCTAATATTTAGACATGTTTAGCATGTACAGTAACTTGATGGAAATAAGTAACATTATTTTTTAGAGGTACATTTCTATGTGGTTCTCGTCTTAGCATTTCCCCAAAAGGTTTTTACAAGTGACAGACATCTGTCAGCTAAAGCTAGCTAACATGACAAATGGAAATTAAGTGAGAAACGGCGGGATCGTTCCTATTAGGGCTGGGCGGATCGATCCAAAAATATTGATACTACCGATATTTCTCGTTTGAAGATCGATTTTAGCGTTAATAGGATCGATACAAAATAGGTGTCCGTTTGTCTCTTCTACACCCATCTGTATTTCATCAAACAGTAGAACTGTTTGTGCAAACTCTGATCTGTTGCACAGTTTGCTTCTCACTGCTGTTGTGAGTTGAGACTGCATTCAAACAACAAACGCGCCATGCATACACAGCTCACCGCGGCGTGCACCCTGACTAGTTACTCAACAGACACATGATGTGAAGAAAGAGGAGCATGTTTGGAAACATCACTGTTTCACAGCTGTGAGTGATGTTTGAGGGCAGTTTGTGCTTTTTTTTTGTTATTTGCACTAAAAAAGTTTTTAAAACATTAATTGTTCTGAACAAATAAATGTTTGCGCTTTATTTATTAAAGGGAAATACTGCATAGATCTAAGTGTGCGGATATCTTTGCTATCATCTTTTGGACTCAATGATTCTTCCAGCACCTTAGCAAAGATTAAGACAGGTGGAGCGGTTGTTGTCCTGCATGCACTTTATTTATTAAAACCCAAAACTTTTTATGTTTGCACATTCAATTTACAATATTATATATTTGCCTTGAAGGTGTCGAGTGTTTTAACATGCAAGTGATAAGTAAATAATAGTGGAAAGCAACATGAAAGTACGTCAGCCGCTTTTAATTATAAAAAGTATCCATATCAATATCGGCGATTCTGGCCCTGTATTACTTGCTATCGGATGGAAACCAAATGTTCCCAGGGTCCTTTGTTGTTGATATAAACTAACATTATAAGATATTGGTCTATCTTTGCAGTTCAAATTGCAAAAGAAAGAAAGGAGATGGACGTTTCAAATGTAATTTGAATGGTTAAATATCTATTCAGCCACTGCCGAGATATCTAATGTTACAATTAAGAAATCTGTCTTGCCCGCTAATTTGAGGCGTAAATTTGAGGAAGTATAACATCAGTAGGCTGTAATCTGTAGGTGGGTGATTTGAACATATTGACCCAGGGAAACATACATTGCTGAGAACATAAAACCCTTTGAAAGGTCTCGTTAATGTGTCATATTAAGGGGATATAGAGCCTTTAAAGGTAGTGAGAAATGACCTCTGTGTGTGTCCCAGACCATCAGCAGGCAGCACGGGTTAATAGCATGAAAGCCCATATAGCCCTATACATTACTGCTATAACGTTAGTATGATATCTGTGCTGTTTGCCAGCGGGGGTTAACAAGACGTAAACCCCCTCCTGATAGACGTGCCTCCCATGCTACATATTACCAGTAGCAACATATGGGATCCCTGCTGTTTGCGCCATCAAAATATACCACTAGACATATGCCAGACATATTCAAAAACATATTATGAAGCTTCATTTAACAAGTATCATTTATGAGCTTCGTGGGATCATGAAAGGAAATTGTACCCACCTGTTTTGTTTTTTTCTGGGATAAATTATAGGCATAATAACAATGTGATACATTTCCATCATAAGTCATCAGTCTCCCACCTCTATGAAGCATAAATGATCTGCTGTCACCGTGTCACAAACGTTTTGTTTTCTATGTGCATCCCACAGCGACGTCTCCTGGAAACCTGTCTAGTCCATTACATTGTATATTTAGTCTTAATGAGGTTTCACACGCTTAAGTGCCTACAGAGTTGCTCTCGATGCAAACTGGAATTAAGTAAATGTTTGTCGTAAATCCCCATCAGCCTTAAAGGGAATAGTGGTTATGAAAATCATCAAAGATGCTTCTTAGTACAGCCAGCGAGCATTAGATGTGACTAAACGGCTGTTCTGGTCTCAGGGGGAACAGCGTCCCAGCAGAGAGGCTTCCTGGGCTGCATCAGGACTCTGACCGTCAACGGCGTGAGCTTTGATCTGGAGGAGAGGGCTAAGATGACCCCGGGGGTGACCTCCGGTTGCCCCGGCTACTGCAGCGGCTCCAGCAGCCTCTGCCACAACAGGGGGAGGTGCATCGAGAAGAGCAACGGCTACGTGTGCGACTGCTCCCAGTCCGCCTACGGGGGAACCACCTGTAACCAAGGTGAGTGTGCTGATCGACAACAAAAGCTTCGCACTTAATGTAATTAAACGGGTTAATGTTGATCACAACAAATAAATAATCGATCACTGCCAAGGTTGTTCCATTACAGAGCATCAATAAAAAATGCAAGTAATGCAAGAGGCAATTAATACTTGTCCTGGCTCCAGACTCCAAGAGCATTTAAAATGCATTAGACCAGATGATCTCCTGCAGTATGTGAGCACAGACGCCAACACCAGAGCAGCAGGCTGAGCAAACAGCCACAGATATACATTGGTGGAGAGAAATAGTTTTAAGACGTATTCTGAAGCGTCAAGAGATGGAAATTCTGGCCGCAAATGTGACAGACAACACTGCGATATTTACACGGTTTCCTCTAGATCGGTGTGTTAAATATGAAAGTGGAAGCCTTGCCAGGAAACAGTTAATCCCACTGCTGTTCAAAGATATTTCTGCTTTATTACAACTTGGATCTTACCACTGTGTTGTTGTGCTGCCTATCAGATATGTCCCCTGTAGGTTAAAGACTCTCCCTTTGATCCTTGTCTCTGTGGGACTTAAACTTTCAGAAGTAAAATGCAGCTCTTAGATAAATGCTTTCAGCTGTATGATAGTATGAAGGCAGATTTTTCAAAGCTCTGAAGTTTTGACGTAATGAAAGTGCTCCGCATTAAAAGCAAGGGTATGATTAAACCATTCCTCTTTGCAAAACAAACTGTCAGTTTTATTTTCTTTAACTGTATCTTTACTTTACCCAGCAATGATTTGCAGCAGTTGCCTAGAGATTGTAAATGGATGTGCTACTAGCAGAGACACGGCAACCTCCGCTTCTGAGAAGTGAAGCCAATGCAGAAGTGCCTTAAACTTGCATTCTTTCTAACAGCCAGCAGGGGGCGACTCCTCTGGTTGTATAGAAGTCTATGAGAAAATGAGCCTACTTCTCACTTGATTTATTACCTCAGTAAACATTGTAAACATGAGTTTATGGTCTCAATCGCTAGTTTCAAATCTTCTTCAATACAGCATGATGTTCATTTAGTAAATTATGGTCCCATTTAGAGTCAGATAGACCATAAAGCAGGGGATGCTTTAGGGCGAGGCGACCTTGTGATTGACATGTCGCTACCACGGCGTTGTCCGGTCTGGGAGTTATCCGTGTTTTTGTCGTATAACTTTAACGCTTTCACAGTGTTTTCTGTTAATGAAAGTTGAGCTGCAACAACTACTCTATTAATCGATTCATTGTCAACTATTAAATTAATAGCCAACCATTTTCTAAGAAAAAAAGTCCAAATTCTCCGATTCCAGCTTCTTATATGTGGATATTTCTGGTTTCTTTACTCCTCTATGACAGTAAACTGAATATCTTTTTTGATTTCTGGACAAAACAAGACATTTGAGGACGTCATCTTGGGCTTTGGGAAACACTGATCGACATCTTTCACCATTTTCTGACATTTTATAGACCAAACAACTAATCGATTAATTGAGAAAATAATCAGCAGATTAATCAACAATGAAAATAATCGTTAGTTGCAGCCATACATGAAAGTTAATTGTAATCATTTTGGTTACCTAAAAATGTCTTCAACATGGCAACGGCCAATAACCAAGATGGCAATGGCCAAATTGCCGAACTCGAGGCTTCATAACGTCAGTCCACAAACCAATGGGTGATGCCACAGTGACTTCCACTCCTTATATACAGTCTATAGGTATCACTGAGGCACTCTCATTATAAATCTGTTATTGCAGCAATGGGACTTCCATCCCCCCCAAACACTCCCCTACTCCCTCTTAACTCCACGTGCGGTGTCTTTAATTTGAAAGGTAAGACATTTGACTTGTTCACACGACAAAACACGGAATAGGCGCACGCTGCCGAGGGAGTTCTGTTGAGGTAACAGCGGTCTGTATGGCATTGATGGACAACACTTGAATCCCCGTGGTGCTGTTGCAGCTGCTGGTTTGTTGTCGACATTATATCTGAGTCATCGTCTTTTCTCTGATGATGCTTAATAATGTGTTTGCTCCATATTCGTAGTAGTGCGTGCGCATGATTAGCCGGTGTTACAGAAAGATAGCGAGTGAGTGAGTTTATTCTAAGGATAACAGATGTTTCCTTTGTGCAGAAAAGGCCAGAGAATACAATACATGTTTTGCTGCAGCCTTGCTCTGCAAGATGGATTGTAGGTATATACAGTAAATCCACCTGCCCAGTGAGTTCTCGTGTGCCTGCGTGTACCGCTACACCTCTGCAGAAAGACATTGTTTTTGGACAGATTTTCATTCAAAACAGTGCCTTTCCCTGTAGCTGTGCCCACTGGACACAATCTACATTTTTTTAGCCCACGTTTGATTAGGGTTCTGTTGATTTTTCCAGCTCACGCTTTCATAATTGGAGGTGTAATGAACATTGCAGCCTCTGGAGGCTGTGAGCTGGCTTTCACTCTTTTAATCTCATTTCAAAAACAGTTGTGCGGAGCTCCAGGCACTGAAACCATTCTCCCTCTCCCTCCCTCTGTGTGTCCCCGTGTGTGCAGAGGTGTCGGTGTCCTTCGACATGGAGTCCTCAGTGACCTACACCTTCCAGGAGCCCTTCTCAGTGATGCAGAACAGACGCTCGCAGGCCTCCAGTGTTTCCACAGAGAGCAGCAGCAGCAGGGCCAGAGAGGACGTGGCCTTCAGCTTCGTCACCTCCCAGAGGCCGGCCATGCTGCTCACTGTCAGCACCTTCAGCCAGCAATACATCGCTGTCATCCTGGCCAAGAACGGTACAGTCAGGATTTATATTAATAGTGTTAAAGTAAAACGACCTGCGACACAGTGTGACACATATAGTTATCTCCGCCAGGCGTAAGCCTGTGGGGAGATCATGTATTCAGTCGTGTATGTGAGTCTGTCTGTCTGTCCACGGCTAATCTCTCATACTACTGGATCCATCTACTTAATATTTTGTATGCACATTTATAACTGTATGCTCAAGGACCTCTCATGGTTGTGGTGATTCACAATTTTAAAATACTATTTTATTCACTGTTTTATGCCATCATTGACTGCTGACTCCTCCCTTTTCATAGGGGGCTGCAAGTGATCAACAACTACTTCAGTATCAGCAATCAGCTAGGCTAAAAACAAGCCTTACCTAGTCTGTTGCAGGACCATTTTGGCCTTTGTCGTGTCTCAAAAACTGACATCCATAGAAAAGTTTGGTCTCATTTTGAATCTGCAGATTAATTCCATACCCGATATGTTATGATCCACTAAAGTTAGGCACAATATGAGATGTTATAAATCCGTGTTTTTGTTATCTTTGGGTGGGATTCAACTCTTCTTCATTTGAGAGGGGAGAGGGAGACACACCTGGTATTAGTATTTATATACTTCTTTGAATGTTATCTGTAGCCTTCATCACCGCCGTGGAGGAAAACAGTAACTTGGCCTACGCAGCCAGCCAGATAAATTTAGCAACTGCATTGTTAGCAGACACATCTTCCACCTCGTTACATACACCAACCCAATAGTGCTGCTGCATGGTTGTTGTCCACAGCCATTTGAGACCATTTTAAATCAGATGAAATGCTGGTGGTTTATGGTTTACATCGTCGTGTGACAGCGAAGATTTGGATTACTGTTTGACATGTGAAACCCTCAGATCTTCAGCCCTCCGTTGAAATGACAGAGATGTGATAAAATTGTGATTAACGTGATGACAGTGAGGTCAAAATGTAGCTTTATTTTGAAGGGTTTTTTTATCAGATGAGCAGTCATGGAATCAAAACTTTTTCCATCGAAGTAGCTCAGTGATTAAACCAGGTGACAAACTATTTGCTTACATGCTCAATTTAGAATTTTTCTAACCCACTAGGTAATAGGTGGATTTTGCGTCTTTTTCAAATTGAGGAATCAGTTCAAATTCTTTGCGTCAAATTCAACTTTGGTGACCTTTCACCCGCCAATTTCCGCCATCAACCAATAGCAAGCTGTGTTGACAGTGCTGATCTTTTGAGTCAAATATAGAGGACGTTATTGTTGGTTATTAGCTGTGTGTCACCATCCAGTTTTTACTGAACCTCCTCTGTCTGACTGTAAAACGGCTCCGCGACAGAGACATGGTTTGCAGAGAGTTATGAGTCGGGTGTACAAATATGCTTTTGGAATAACAAAGTCACACCTTCTGCATTTATTTAACTTGTCTGGTGGTGACAAAGAGCTGACGAAGAAATAGGTGCTTATGAGCTTTATTGGTCGCAAATAATGACAAATGGGTAGAAACGGGACCAAATCAGGACCTGTGGGGGGTTTGTGTGAAAGGACACAGGCTCAACACACTCAGTTTCTGGTTATCAGGGGAGAATCCCTGCACTCGTAAGCTGACACAGATGTGTTACCATGGTTACCAAATCATTTTTGCATAATTACATAGGAGCTTGCTCTCTTTGACAGTAGGATGGTCCACTTTACGTTCGCACCAAAAACGAGATACGCCACTTGGAGATCGTCATTTTTAAGCAGAGAAATCCACTTAAATAAAAAAAAAAGGATTCAATCATAATCCCATCGCTCTCCAGCTACAAGAGTAGGGTTTGTTTTTTAACCTCCAGCAAGAACCCATTGCAAGGACATGTGCAGATATGCCCGTCATAACAGTGTGTAAAATACGGGAGGTCTGGGGCCACTTATTTACACAACATGAAATCCTCAAAATCTAATTTTTGGGAAATCTCTCTTCTATTTGCATGTTGAACGGTGTTGAGCAGAACCGAAAGTGAGGCTGACAGTGAACCGGCAGCTAATGTGTTACTGGTGCTACAGCTGCCAGCATGAATACAATACCGGAGCCACCCACACAAACCGATTATGGACTAATGAATAGATTTACCCTCTGCCGATCTGCTCCTCCTCTGCATCTTTATCCTTGCAGTCCAATACATTAAACCAGTCCTTATGCACAATAAAAATCCTCGTATATCCAAAGAAAAACATTTTAAAACAACCTTTAGACTGTAAACAAAACAATGAAAGAATAGAAACAAAAAGAGACAACTGCGATTGGACTTAACTGTTCTACTTTAAAGGTGCAGTGTGATGGATTTGGTGGCATCTAGCGGTGAGGTTGCAGATCGCAACCAACTGAATCTTCTCCCGTCTGCCAAACGTGTAGGAGAACTACGATGACCAATGTGAAAACGTGAAAACAAAAATGGACGTATCTAGAGCCAGTGTTTGGTTTAAATTGGTGTTATCAGTTGCATTAAGCCCCATAGATGTGGGCCCAATAGATGTGGGTCAATAGGGGCCTACTACACCCAATAGTAGGTTTTATCATCTGTTCACATGGTAGATCACCGAAAGAAGGTATAAAAGAACACGACAGTGACCTCTAGCGACCATAGTAATTATGACAAGAGCAGAAGCGGAAGTCAGGTGCTGTAGTTTAGACTGCCTGGAACACGATTTGGGGTGTTGGTCGAGGGTGATGGATGAGACATAAAACACAGGTTACAACATGTACTTATCTTTAAGTCGACAAGCGTTAAGTTTCACTTTCACTTTTGAAAGATAGTTATTTTAAACCAAAATACAATGTTTTTCCCTAAATTTAGCAAACTTTGTTGCCTAAACCTAAACTTCGTTGCCTTTTTGTGTTCAATACGTAACGTTTCGTTCAGTTTTACAACCTGTTAGAATGTGTAACTTTAAAATTTCGCTCGTCAAATCAGGTGATACCAAAGAGTATACTGTAGAAGCAAAGTCTGGTGTATTTTTGAATGACAACGGTTATATTTATAATGTTTTATTGATCATTACAGGCCATTTCGGTAGAATATGACAATAGAATAGAAATAATTTAGTTATACTTTTGTACGGCACTTTTTAGGTGGATGTTTTACTGGTGTCTGGTAGTCGCTTTCAGTCTGGAGGCGTAGCTTTGCTGCTGGGCGCTGATGTTGCAATGGAACAATTGACTTTCACTTCCTGGCGATATACGTTCTTTGTTGATATTAGGCTACTGTAGAAACATGGCGGCTGGATCCATGAAACGGACCCGCTCTCTATCTAGAGATAAACGGCTCATTCTAAGGTAACGAAAACACAACGATTCTTGGTTTCAGGTGATTATACACTAAAGAAAACATAGTTGTTAATATCATATTCCATTTTTGCCAATAGATCTCCCTAAATGCTACACACTGTTCCTTTAAGTCTGGAGAGACTTTCAGAAAAAGGTCCTCACTTTTACAGAGTGTTTCCTGCTGTCAACGCAGTATCTCAGCATTGTCAGTTTTCTGACACAAGAAAGGCCTCAAAGCTTTAAGCTGACAGCCTTTAAGCTGTATCCAAACTTTAGAGCATCACATTGAGTGACAGTGCAGTTGTTAGTCAGAGTCGGTGTCAGTGTCCTATAAGACACTCTTTTGTGTTAAATCACAACTCCCGTGTTCCTGGGGTCCGTGTAAACACTGAAGGGCAGAGGAGACACTTCATCCACGGTGACCTTCATCCATAGGAGCACTCTCAGGATTTGAAATGAATCACTACACAAAGCCCTTCACCTACAGACCGGGAATTGTAATATTGACCCGGCTCCACTTGACAATGCATAGCTATCTGACTCTTTGATCTGGCAGCGGTGGTGTGTGTGGGAGGAACACTGAGCACATATTGACTTTTTTCTGTGTGGGAGCGAAGAGCTATGAGATAAATATTTGTATATCTCAAAAGGCAATTGAAGAAGTTTAGATATAGCGGCCTATTTATATATGAGCAGCCACATAATCTCAGTAAATCGGTGTATTCTCTCCGCCTGTGTTCACATACTTGAAGCCAAAGTGTGGTTTTTCATGTCAGCGGACTGGACTCGAGTCTTTGGCTTTTTAAATGTATTTGCATTGGGTATGATAGTGAATCACTCATCATGAAGTGCACTGAAGAGGATTTCTACAGAGCGAGCGCTACATGTCTTTTCATGCTTTGTGTCCAGGGAGTCTGCAGATCTGGTACCACCTTCAGACCGACAGGAGTCCAGACGTGTTCAGCCCCGTCATCACTAACCTGGCAGACGGACGACTCCATCGAATCAGAGTCCACAGAGTGGGGAAAAACCTCTACGTGCAGGTGAGCAGCACGAAGCCTCCCGAAATTTCATGGTGGCAATTTTTTACCTCGTGATATTTTTGAGAAAAACAAATAAATTTATATCGAGGCCTAGATTTACAAATTTGTGCGCATGAGATGTAATTTGTTACCTAATTAAATCGTGCCCATGTTTTGATTTATTTGCGCTTACGAGATTAATTACAGACAAAACATAAATTAGTAAATTGTTTTGGAATGCAGCAACGCGCATGGCATGTCATGTCATGTGACGAGGAACAACCAATCACAGCCAGCAGATACCTTTTATTTCTTCTGTAAACACAGAGCCCCCGTAGGCCCCTAAGAGAAAAATATTATTAAGTCGTTCCCTCAAGTTAGTAACTCGAGGGAACAAGTGACTTCATAGAGCACTTCTTCAAATCATTCCTGACAGTCCACACATTGCTGATGTACAGAGTCCCCCAAAATGACTTACTTCGGTAAGGTGGAAAGATATTGACGGATTCAAACTTCCTGGATCAATAACTCATAACCGAAACGTTGTTAAAACACAAACAAGGGCTCTTTCTAACCGTAGTAAGGTAGACAACGAGCTACAACCTCATTTTAATCACAACGAGCCTTTAGTCCTCCGAGCTGGACACATTACATTGGTCTCTATGTGCAGCCAGCTCTGAGACGAGTACTCAGGGACTGTCTACAAAGTGCAACGCCGAAAAAGAGAAAAATATTCAATAACTTCAGTATTATACAGTGTAGTACCATCAAAATCACTTCACACATCAATGATCTCCTCATAGTTGTACTACAACACTTAGTTTGGAAAAATATAGTATAAAATATATATAAATTTCTCCTAGGGGTGTAGGGCGGCTCCATAAGTCTACGTAGTGCAGAGCTACCCAAAGCTTTACGATCTGACTGTTTTACTTGCTCCACCCTTTCCGTCCAAGAACGTCACAACATCCATTTGAAAGGTCAGCCAAACTGACTGACATGTAGACAAATCGAGCAGTGAAGCTGCTGCGAGGGATTTAAGGTTCAGGAAATGCATTTATCTTTGTTTTGACTTTGTTTAGTTTAGTCAGTGAGGCTTCCTGCTAAATTACCGCAACTTCGTCATCGCAACGGCAGTAAGTAACGGCAACCTCCCAAGCACCTTGGATAAAAGGGATGAAAGCGGCACAACTGGCGTTTTCCACGCGTTTTTAGACGCAACATGTGAACAGCCCCTAAATGGGTCCCTTATGTATTTCTTGTTACAATGTCTGTTAACGCAGTAGCTGACAGGAAGTCAACTTGGACCAAAACTGTTGCAACAGAATGGCGATGAAAAGGTCTATTAACGTAATCTGGTTTTTGAGACTGACAAAATAATATTTATGGTCCAATTCCGAGCTTTTCACAGAGCTATCAGCCTCATCTAACAGTCTTCATTAGCAGATGGAATTTGCTCTGCACTGAAGAACAGTATCTTGCGTTGGCAGAGATTACAATCTCCCTCCTTATATACCACAGACTGTTATCCCAAGTCCGAAGTTCCGCTCTTACTATCTTACTACACATGATGAAAACTGAGAAAGCTCCATCTGCTGACAAAGTCTGTTTGGCTACATTCACAATGCAGGAAGAAGTAGCCTAAATCTGATTTTTTTTTTTGCGCATATGTGACTCAGATCTGTTTTTTTATTACAATGTGAATCTGATCTTTTCAGTTCTGATTTAGGCCCCTTCCATATGTGGTCCTAAATCAGATACCGGTCAGATCCTTTTTCAGTGCCGCCTCAGTCTGAAGAGTCATATCAAAATTCAACAATAAGATAAAGATATGTGAAATTAACACTGTAAAATATTCTAGGATTATAAACCAACAAACAAACAATATGCAACACTCATACCGATCAGCATTAACATTATTACCACCTGCCTAATATTGAGTAGGTCCCCCTTTTACCGCCAAAACAGCCCTGACCCGTCGAGGCATGGACTCCACTAAACCTCTGAAGGTCTGCTGTGGTATCTGGCACCAAGCCGTCAGTAGCAGATCCTTTAAGTCCTGTAAGTTGTGAGATGGGGCCTCCGTGGATCGGACCTGTTTGTCCAGCACATCCCACAGATACTCGAATTTGGAGGTCGAGTCAACACCTCCAACTCGTTGCCATCCACATGATGTAAAAGAAAACGTGATTCATCGGACCGGGCCACCTTCTTCCATTGCTCCGTGGTCCAGTTCTGATGCTCACGTGCCCATTGTAAGCGCTTTTGGGCGGTGGACATGGGTCAGCACAGGGCACCCTGACCAGTCTGCGGCTACTCAGCCCCATACGCAATAAACTGCGATGCACTGTGTGTTCTGACACCTTTCTATCGGAACCAGCATGAACTCATCAGTAGTTTGAGCTCCAGTAGCTCTTCTATTGGATCAGACAACACGGGCCAGCCTTCGCTCCCCACGCGCATCAATGAGCCTCGGGTCTGACCCCTGTTTTCCTTCCTTGGACCACTTTTGGTAGGTTCTGACCACTGCAGACCGGGAACATCCCACAAGAGCTGCAGGTCTGGAGATGCTCTGACCCAGTCGTCTAGCCAGCACTATTTGGCCCTTGTCAAAGTCACTCACATCCTTACGCTGGCACATTTTTTCTGCTTCCAACACATCAACTTCAAGGACAAAATGTCCACTTGCTGCCTAATATATCCCCCCCACTGCCAGGTGCCATTGTAACGAGATAGTCAATGTTATTCACTTCACCTGCCAGTGGTCTTAATGTTATGGCTGATCAGTGTATATTAATGAATCTAAATCTGTATATTGACACAACTTCATCACATATAAGGAACTAGAATTTAATTTTCTACATGCTCTCCATGCAAACACTTGACAATGGAGAGATGGCGTTCAAATTAATCTCCCACTGCAATTAAATCTATTCCTAGCTGGGTCATCAGCTGGTCTATACAGTAGATGTTCCGCTGTAAGCACTTTATAAATGGAAGTGGATGTAATCAAAATCCTGCAGTGTTTTATTGCAGATCATCAAGTTAAGTGATGCAACTGAGTCAGCATGGTGGTGGTGGTGCAGAAGTGAAAGGTCTACATCACTTCAAAGCTAACTGTGGGCGGATATGGTTGTCATGAAGCTGTAGGAGACGATTCTCAATCTATAATGTATTGAAATGTGCTGCTGCTGCTGCTGCTGCTGGTGTTACCTCGGTTTAGATTTCTTGTAATTGCCTTGTTATTTGATTTCTCTCCACTCAACCAGATCGACCAGGACATCCACAGAAAGTACACACTGTCATCTGATGCAGAGCTGATCTTAATCAGATCCCTGACATTGGGCAAAGTCACCAGTAAGTCCTCCCACCGTGTTCAGAAAATTACTGTAAAACACTCCCACGTCATCCCTGATTTTGTCACTGAGGAATTACTGTAATTCAACAAAAGAATGTCAACATATATTTCCACCGATCATCTTCATCTCTGCAGGGAGGGAGAACCTCAACGAGGAAGTGATGCAAGCAGCTTCTAAAGGTTTCGTCGGCTGCCTCTCGTCGGTCCAGTTCAACCACGTCGCGCCGCTGAAGGCAGCGCTGACCAATCGAGGAAGCTCATTGGTCACCATCCGCGGTCCGTTGGTCCAATCAAATTGCGGAGCGCTGGCAGAGTCCACCTCGCACACAATGCAAGGTAAAACACTCACACACACCCTGTTTAACTTACCCACACACACACTGCCACCGGTGAACCGCACAAGCTAAAATCATGCACATGGTTGTGTTTGAGGTCACATCTAGGTCGCTCTAAAGTTTAGTTTTGATTCTCAAAAGTGAAGGAGGATTTTTCCTGCAAGTGAGATGAAAAAGGTGACGGAGCAGAAACTAATCAATTAGTTAATTAATCTTTCCAGAAATGTATGCTTCTTAAATGTGAGGATTTGCTGCTTTTCTTTATGTCGTTGTACTTTACATTATCTGAGTGAGTGACTGACAAAACAAACGTTATTTGAAGGGAAATTACAGAAGCCGATTTTCACCATTAACTGACATTCCATATACATAATGATTCATTAAAAAATAATTGACACATTAATCAACAATTAAAAAAATAGCAACCCTAATTAATTTCTCTGTCTTTTGGCCTGTACCAAGATTTCTTTTTTTTTAGATTATTTATTTATTTATTTATTTATTTATTTATTTATTTATTTATTTATTTATTTATTTATTTATTTATTTATTTATTTATTTTTCTGCCTTTATTAAATGGTACAGCCGTAGATGGACAGGAAAGGGGAAGAGATAGGACAACGTGCAGCAAAGGGCTGTGGGTTGGATTCAGAAGGACTCCTTTAGTACATGGGGCGCCCCCTGTACCAAGATTTCAAGTCCTTGTTGTTGCTATTTGGCTCTTTCTTGACACTCTCTCTTCCTCGATCACTTCTCTCCTTCCATCTGGCTGCGGTGGAACTCCACTTATCACATCATGGCTTAGTGTCATGACCTTTACAGACATCTGTAGCACACGTCGGACACACACCATACAGACAGAAGTCAGGGAGAGTCGGTGTGTGGGATCTCACGGTGTGTGGGTGTGTTTACGAGCATCAAACACACGAGTAGTTTGCAGCTCTGTGTCTTGGACAAGCCCCCAGGAAGAGCACCAGTCGTTGATCCCAATTTCGTGGTGGCCAAACGGCGGTGCTACAACTTCCATATCCGTCACCTGATGCCATTGGGCCCAAAAATACTTTTTCCCAAAGACTTACATTGGGAAAGAGACGTCTGTAACTCAACGGATAATTTCTAACCTTAACCATTCAAGGTCAATGCCTAACCTTTACTATCTCCTGAGAGTTTCCCCAATTTGCTGGTTCCCTTCTAGACATGACCAGTGAAGAGGGAGCTAAGCCGGAAAGCTCTTGATTTACCATTCCATCTACGTTCCAACCCTCACCTATGGTCATGAGCTTTGGGTAGTGACTTAAAGAATGAGATCGCGGATACAAGTGGCCAAAATGAGTTTCCATCGTAGGGCGGCTGGGCTCAGTCTTAGAGGTAGGGTGAGGAGCTCAGACATCCGGAGGAAGCTCGGAGTAGAGCCGCTGCGTCAAAAGGGGCCAGCTGAGGTGGTTCGGGCATCTGATCAGGATGCCTCCGAGCACATCCTTCTGGTAAGAGGCCGCGCGGTAGACCCAGAACACGCTGGAGAGATTATATATGTCGTCCGGCCTGGGAACCTCGGGGTTGCCCAGGAAGAGCTGTAAAACGTCGCTGGGGAGAGGGACGTCTGCAATAACCTGCTAAGCCTGCTGCCCCCGCGACCCGGCCCCGGATAAGCGGAAGACAACGGATGGAGGGATGGAGGATCCTGTAGAAATAATCGAATTACTTTGAAATAGGTGGACTCTTTTGAGCAGGTTATAGCTCTAAGCAACACGACGTACTATGGTGATCTATCCTGGTTAGAAGTGACCTAGTTTTGTGCTACCAGAAGCCTCAAAAATGGCTGCCATCCCACTAACTTGTCTCTGTGTCGCGGGCCCCAGGCTTCCTGAGATTGAACAAATCAACTCGGAGCAGAACTATCAGTCTAATTGGCTTCCTGTTGAACTGTTACAGTTTTTAAAACTGAATTTAATTACGGTCTGTCTAAAGCAGACACATTCCAGCTGTGTCTTTCAGTCGTCTGTCTTTCAGAACAGATGCATTTCATTTTTTAACCAATGGAGCTGTCTCTACAGTCAGCGTGTTAACAGTGACACAAATGTATTTTTACACTTCAAATCTTTGTTGTTTCAATTATTCGTGTGCATATTTGTTTTGTGTGACAGGTGCACTGTAATGGAGCACACAGTTTGAGCCTTTTCATATGTAGCCGCAACTAATGTCAAGTCTTTATCAGAGGCAGCGACGCTTACGGACAGGTTCTGGGCGTTGCTTACATCTAGCCATATTGCCACATATATAAATATACATCATAAAATATAAATATATTTCAGATGTTGTCCTAATTGTGCCGTCTGTTGAGGCACCAGATTGCGCTCAGAGTTGGCTGATGCACAGAGATACTCTCATTCGGAGCATAATGAAAATGTTGTTTTGGCAGCTCCATGAAACGGCTCCTCTTGTGGAGCTATATAACATGCAACAGCCACTCGCTTCAAGGCTCGTTCACCGTCGTACCCCGTTCACCGTGACTCTTTGACACGAGTTAAATGTGTCAGCACACATCAGCTAACCCTTCATCATCATCATCATCAGCCCCCTCCTTCTGTCCGGGTTTAACGCAGGTCAGACTCTGCTTTGAGCATCTTTATTAGGGAAGGAAACTCAAGTCGATGATATTGAGATGAGACGATGTCGATGACATTTAAAAGTTATTAAACCAACCAGAGAGCTATAAAGAGAGAAAAAACAGATATCTTGGGGCTTATACAGAGAGTAGGAGAGAAGTTAAACTAAACCTGCCTTCGTTATTCTTCAAACTGGACCCTATTTCCCCATGTTATAGTGTCTAAGTGGCTAATGGGGACAAACAGTTTTTAAATTGAAACACTGTAGACGGCAGCTAAATGGGCTGTGTTGTAATCACATTGGCGCAATTCCTCACCGTCAATGTTCATCTACTAAAAGTGCTTGTTGGTGTCTGACAACATCATGGAAAGGACCCTACGGAGAAATAAAACTATTTTCTCGCTCGGAGAAGTCTCGTTCTGAAATCTCGCGTCTCATCCACATTGTGGAAATCATCTAAATATTCAGCCGTGACATTGAAAATCTTTTAGATAAAACTAAGCTACGCTTTCTGTACTCCAACACAACAAACTCTGACAACACCGGCACTCCTCTCTCCAACTCTCATTCATGTTTCCACCGTTGTCTTTCGGCAACAAGTCACATGACACAATAATGACACAATGTAGGGTCCTAATGTTGTCAGACATTTATAATAGCAATCTGAGCCTGTCAGTGGCGAAAAGCACTTTTAGTGG
Source organism: Sebastes fasciatus (assembly GCF_043250625.1). Lineage (NCBI taxonomy): Eukaryota > Metazoa > Chordata > Actinopteri > Perciformes > Sebastidae > Sebastes > Sebastes fasciatus. Next base: position 29,421,191 of record NC_133808.1, on the reverse strand, counting down.
ACGTACGTTGACGGTGAGGTGTTGCCCCGATATGATTACATTGCAGCCCATCTAGTGGCTGCCGTCTGCAGCGTTCTCCTTCAATACTGGACCAATTACAAAAAATGTTGGTCCCCATGGTGCTGGTGCAAGGATAACTTATTTTTAGGCTTCAAAATTCACGAGTGGGGTATTTAATGACGTATTTTATGTCATAGAACAAAATGTTAAAATCTCTTCAGCTTGTGTTAACCACCAAAAAATCCATCGACTTCCAGACGAGGGAACCGGAAGTGCTAAAATGATGACTCATTTCCGTGTTTTAGGACTCATTCCTGTAGTACTCTACAAGTCACTTAGACACAAAAACATCGGGAAATGAGGTCAAGGTTGAAAATGTCCCCTTTAATTTAGTTGTCATGTAATATAATAATAATGCTCGATTGGACTGAGATCTGGAGAATTTGGAGGCCGAGTCAACACCTCCAATTCGTTGCCATCCACATGATGTAAAAGAAAACGTGACTCATCAGACCAGGCCACCTTCTTCATTGCTCCGTGGTCCAGTTCTGATGCTCACGTGCCCATTGTAGGCGCTTTTGGCAGTGGACATGGGTCAGCACGGGGCACCCTGACCAGTCTGCGGCTACTCAGCCCCATACGCAATAAACTGCGATGCACTGTGTGTTCTGACACCTTTCTATCTGAACCAGCATGAACTCTTCAGCAGTTTGAGCTCCAGTAGCTCTTCTATTGGATCAGACAACACGGGCCACCCTTTGCTCCCCACGTGCATCAATGAGCCTCGGGTCTGACCCTGTCGCCGCTTCACCGGTTTTCATTCCTTTGACCACTTTTGGTAGGTCCTGACCACTGCAGACCGGGAACATCCCACAAGAGCTGCAGGTCTGGAGATGCTCTGACCCAGTCGTCTAGCCAGCACTATTTGGCCCTTGTTGTCAAAGTCGCTCACATCCTGACGCTCACCCATTTTTTCTGCTTCCAACACAACAACTTCAAGGACAAAATGTTCACTTGCTGTTTAATATATCCCCCCCACTGCCAGGTGCCACTGTAACAAGATAGTCAATGTTATTCACTTCACCTCTCAGTGGTCTTAATGTTATGGCTGATCAGTGTAATTCTGTTATTCTGGAGTTTAGCAGTGAAGTGTAACAAACTACACTTGACAGATACAGTAAAGGTGCCAAGCAGAGATTCCAGAGATCATAACACCAGACGTTTACCTCCTGTATGATAACAGCGACATTAATGTGTGTTAATTTGTGTGTTTCTGCTCCTTCAGATCAAACTGTAACAGCAAATAAAGATAAGGAGCAGCACGGCAATGGCACCCAGAAGGATTTGGCTGTGATCGCAGGTCTGTGTTTCCTCTCTCTTCTCTGCTGGTTTAATTTTCTTTGCTTAATTGAAAATGAGTCCCAGCTGTTTGTTATTTGTCATTCTCTCTATTTGCCTCCGTCTTAATTCTTCTGTTTTTTTCCTGGTCTCTCGATAACTCAGTCTTAGCTCAGGCTCATTTTCATTACTGCCACTCACGCAGTTTTGTTTGAAATTGAATTGAAGTCGATGATGACGACGATAATGTTGAAGGATTTCTACAGGGAACGTTTTCTTTGCATTTTATGTCTCCTTACACATTGCTTTTTGACGATAGAGATGCCCCGAGCTGATCTGCGAAGATCAGTATGAGAGAAATAAAATCATTTTAAAGGAATAGTTTGTCATTTGGGAAATACTCTTAAGTTCTTAGCCCAAATGTAACATTACAGTTAGATATAGGGGGGGAGGGATAATAGCTTTCTGAGGGAGTTTGGGGTGGAAAATAAGAGTTTGAAGCTAACGAATGAACTAGTGTTTGCACAAATTCTGTTTGCAACCCAAGAGAGGCTGAGCAACGCACGTATCACAATAAATAACTTGAATTTCAGCATGTTAAGAGTCGTGGCGTCGACAGTATAGTAAGGGTTTTTTGCTAAATGTAACATCATGTTTTAGAAACGTATTCGCTTTCTTGCTGAGGATTCAATGAAGCGATTAGAGCTTAGCTTAAAAGACTTAAGGCAGGAAGAAACAGCTAGCCTGGCTCCGTCCAAAGGTTACAAAATCTGCCTCTAAAGGTCGCTAATTAACATGTTGGATCTCGTTGGTCTAAGTAAAAAAAAAAAAAGTGTAAAAACAGCAATCTTCCATCTTTAAAGGGGGTTATGTGTTGCTTGGCAACCAGCGTGGACAGGAAGTCACAGGTATTTATTATAGACACATGAGAGTGGTATCAATCCTCTAATCTAACTCTCGACAAGAAAGATAATAAGTTGTTTCCCAAAATGTCAAACTTCTCCTTGAGGATCAAGGATTAGATGATTCATAAAAAATCAGCTCTATAAAGCCTGGTACATTTCTGGACCTTTTTTAATAGCAACTAGGGCTGTGAGTTGATTCAAATATGTAATTGTGATTAATAACATGATCGTCCGTAGTTAATCACACATTTTTATCAGCTCAAAATGTACCTTAAAGGTACTTAAAGTATTTAATACTCTTACCATCAATAAAACACCTGAACACTGTGCTAATATTTGGTCTCTGTATTCTGAAAAGTGAGCTAAGTCTCTAAGCACAGCATGTTGTGTCTAAAGGTAATATTTCAGCCCGTTCTCATTCCCAAGGTGTCAAATATTGACGCTTCGTCACGGCCGTCGGCGTTAGACGCACCGCCGACTCATCTGCGTCAATATTAAACGCTCAGGGAAGGTGCGCCGGGAGTGTGGTGACGTAGCTTTGAGAGCGAAAAGAGCAGGAGGGAAGGTGGATGGGTTCAACAAACACACGGCTTTCATCCTGTAAAAACATAGTTTTAAGACCAACCATGTTGTTCTTTCCTAAACTTATCTAAAGTGGGTTTATTGCCTGAATCTAAGCAAATGTTTTTGTTTACTTTGACCGAAAAGAGTAACGCAGAGGGGTCTGACAAAGCGTCAGTATACAACGAGTTAAGATGAGAACGCGTTGAATAATTATTGCACATTAAACTCTGCATCAACAAAGCAAACGGACGTTACCAGTTTAGATAAGGATTGGAAGCACCTTAATGGGGACAGTCCTGGTTGGCAGCATTGTCCCCGGGCATATACTAATGTGTCCTCCCTGCTGTTCTCAGGTGTGGTCACAGCGGTGGTCTTCATCGCCGTGTGCGCTCTGGCTGTGATAAGCCGCCTCCTCTACCAGCAGCGGCGGGCCCAGAGGAGCAGCAGCATCAAAGAGGAGAACAGACACAGCATGTACACTACAGACCACAGGACAGAGCTGCACCTCCACAACTCAGTCAGGGACAACATGAAGGAGTACTACATCTGACTACAGTGTGCACTCTGTGGACCTACAAGCCACAAACTTACCTCTCTGGGTGGACGCGCCGCTGCAGGATTTCTTACAAACAAAATATCTCTGTGCCCTGGAAGACTCCCAGGAACACTGTAGCCTGTAGTCCACTCTCTCGTCACGCTCCAGTACAAAGCAAGTGGCTGAATCTTTACAGCTGTTAGTGTATTTGATGTTGGTGAAACTGTCAGAATCAAGCTGCTGTGGTTTCTGTCGTTTGCAAAAATGTGTAAAGCAAAAGATGAATGTTCTGCAGGGTTGGACGAAGGGACGCCGCGAGTGCAAACGAGCGAAAGCTGCTGTCCATCCTGAATGCGCACAACTTAAAAAAACATTTTGTTTGAAACCCTCAGATGCGGAATACTTCCACATTAACAGCGAGACTCACTAAAAATTGTACTTGCGAGTCAGGAATATGTAGGCCGGGCCTGTAAGATATGCGTGCATTCGCTGCTGTCTTTGTTTTTTCGGTGGTGGTGAATGTTGTAGAAGAAGAAAAAGGGGACAACACTGCCTATACTGTATGAGTGCCTAATTTGCATACAAGTTTTTATTTGAACATTTTAGAAGTTATTCATGTGATTTGCACAAAAAGCAATCGCATTTACATAGAGAGGAGCTCATTGTCATTCAGTTCTGCACCCCGCTCTACATAGAGGGAAAGGAAATTTGAATTTCCCACTCATGCACATCATCTGCCAGTTGACCATCAGTAATGGGTGACTCTCAGTAATGTGTCTTTCACTGACTGTTTGAAGTAGCATGGAAATTGACGAACCTAAATCCTGTAATCTTTTAACTGGATACGTAACAGATCCGTAACTCAACACGTTCAAGTGTTTCAGGTTTTCAAGTCTTGTCCCTAAGAAAGCATCGTACACCATTCAGACCACATTGATTTTGTTGTAGGGATTTTTTAGCTGATGATTTATGAGATTTATTTAATTGTGCAAATTCTGCTTGTGTATTATTTTTTTAAAGGTGCAACGTGTAGGATCTGGCCACCTGCTCCAAACAAACAAAGGGGGCAGCATTTCACCGCTACTACTGGATCCATACAATCTAAATTTACAGTCATACATTATTAAACAAAAAATACACAAAATTCAACCAATCTCCTGAACTACTCTTAGAGTAATAATAGAGTAATACAGAGTAATAGAGTAATCCATTAAACAAACACGGACCGTTGTAGGGATGTGACGGTGAGGACATTTTTCCACCGGTTAATAAACTTGTGACAACACCGGTGTTACCGATTACACCGGACATTTTACAAGAAAAGATTACACTTACTTTGATCTTTACTGTCGGGTGGGGTGCACTGTGCACACCGGCTGGGACCGCTCCGTTCTCCTCGCGGCGATTACCTCATTACCGTTACGGTTCCCTGATAGCTTTCGGTTCAAATCTGAAATATTGCCACATAGGCGTGTTTGCTTTTCGCTTCAACACCAAACACTCCGCCATCTCATCGGTCTGTCAACTCTCTCTCATCCCGTGTGTGTGAAGTATGACACCTGCTACTCTGAGCTGAGACTCCTACGGAGCAGATGCATTCAGTTTGTAGCGTCCGTCGTCCAACTATCTATTGATAACACAGCGCTGATATGCGCAAAAAGCAAAACGCCAGTGGGTAAGTAATGTAATCGGAGTGTGCCCGACCACCGTGTAACACTGGTCACATAGACTACCGTGACAAACTAGACCTAGAACTAGACCTAGACCATGGATGTATTATTGACAAGCCCTCGTGGCAGCTCTACTTCCTGTTGGACTGAGGGGCAGACTGGATGCTGCAGTGAATCACGGTACATGTCCACAGCCTCCATCCTTTCCACGCTTCCCATTCGTTGTCTATAAACAGCCGTGCAATGCATTCTGGTATCGTGGCCACGGTGTGAAGTTGTATCACAAGACAGGACGGCCCGGACCGGTTTGCAGTTGATATCCCTGCAGCACAGTAATTTGGCATAACATGAAAACGTTTGATAAATTTGGTTAATTTTTTTAAAGTTTTAAACAAAAATTTGTGCCAGATCTCACACGTTGCACCTTTAAATATGTACAATTCCAAAATAAATTGTGTATATTGTATCATGAAAGTAGCAGAAAAGAGAAATGAATGGAGAGGATTATCATATTTAAATATATACAAAGCAGTCATATACACAAGCACGTACAGTAAGGGGGGTGTAACTATCAACCAAACTGCAGTCAGGAATCCAGTCAGTAACCACTGCATATCAAATCTGGCAAACCACGAAGCTCCCAAGTAGTATCTTTGGTGTTCTTTGGCAAGCGGGCAGCAGTTTTGGTGTGTACAGGAAGTGTTGAGCTCAGCGGGTACTTACAGAAACTGGTTCAACCAGCATGCGAGTCAAGTTTGCAGCAGTGTGAATCAAACACAGCAGCGACTTTTATTGGTACTTGTACAGCTACAGTAAGCTCCAGGGTCACCACCTTCTGCACTTTGTCAAAGTACTTGAGTGAGTTTGTACCACTGTTAGTACAAAGAAGGAGAAGGTCGGACTCAGACTGTGAGGCTGTGATATCAGAGTCGACCCGGTGCGTACCCAACTCAAAACGTACTGTTAACAACAGTTTAGTTTGTCCGTTATGTTGCAGCGCTAGCCAGCAGTGCTTAGAGCTTTTTTTGCAACCAAGAAAAAGGCCACCTGACATATTATTATTTATTTATTATCTGGATTACAGGGATAAGTGGTGTTTTCTATATATTTCAAGCAGAAGACTTTTTATATACATCGTACACTGGTTGATCCTCAGACAAAAAAAAATCCATTACACACACATATAGGCATAAAGTCTAGAGCCAACCTTAGCAGTATCCTGCGAGCCTGTAATGCACATCACACACTTCAGAGAACTAAAATTAAAGCATGGATGAAAAATGGAGACTTTGCTTTTTTTTTTTTTTTTTTTAGATCCTAAACCACTAGTGGGGCGAAAAAGTGTGACCTACAGGTGACGCCAGAGGAAAAGCGAAATCAGCTTGTCAGGCTCAGCTCTACAGATTTAGCTCATTATCCATCGGCTTCAGCTGCTCTCAGGCAGGTTAGCTGTCTTTGTCAACGTCGGTTGTAGTTTGAGCTTAACGTGCTAAACATAAAGGGTCAAGCCCAAAGAAAAGCTGAATCTGACGGGACTGCGGTCTTGAGTATCCTGCTAAGAATGACTGAATGATTCGTCCTCTTGGGATCATAAATGTCTGTACAAAATGTTCAAGGAAAGCAATCCAACAATTGCGATGATATTTCAGTCTGATTCCAATTTTTGGACCGCTGGGACTGATGGATGGAAAGACTGACAAACAAAGTCTGAAGCCCCACTGCTTCCGTTTGATGCTAATGGATTACGTGACTGAAAGTGACCCAGGAGAGTGGCATGGTCAAAGGATAGGGGGTTCCTGATCCTTTGGGTCCCCATCTGTGCATGTCCTTGTTATCTAAAGTATGTCTCCAGATGTGATAGTCTGCAGATCTCCAGTTATCAGTGAATGAATACATACCTCTCAGAGTGTTTTTGGTTATATTGCAATGGCTAATATCACGTGGTTACTTCTTCTTAATGATTTGTATAGCTGCAGTTTTATTAAGGATCTATTGTATAGATGTATAATTTAATAATAAAAGTGAATATATTGATTAATCCTCCGTTGTAAAATGGCTTGACTCCCAACAACTTGAAACAGGGTCTTAAGATCTTTAAGCAGTGATTTCAATCAAAGTCCAACATCGTTTATGGTGTTCGCTGGTGGGAAGCCAGTGAGGGATTACATCCTTGTTGGGATCTGGAGAGGGATTGCATGAACATCCCATGTTGTGCCTCGCTGGCAGGTGAAAAGATGTATTGCTTGTTTTTTGTTTTTTTAAATATATCTGCAAAAAGGTTGAAGAAATCCATCAACAAAGAGTTACAGAAGACTTTGTCACTGCATTTTTGGTGTTTAAGAAATTCAGAGAGATAGACAATTATGATAAGAAGCTGACCTAAATTATGTCCAGAAATAAAAGGGGCTTTTTGGTGCAAAACATTGGAGTCAGACTCCCTACCGCTGACTTAAGGGCATTTAAAATCAGCATGTTGTTAGAAGAGAAATTACTTCAGAATTTGCCGGATGGCTCGGAGTATAATTGAGTTGCAATTGCAGAATATGGTCATGAGCCATGGCAGTCGGTGTCAAATACACCACGCCTATGCTAATTTGCCAATTACATGGGAAATGGTATGGAATATTCTCAAACTAATTAGCTATTTTCAGCTGATCCAATCATATCCTGTACTGATTTTTGATGAATATTGCATGAAGAGTCGTGAAAAAAGGGTTTTGAGATCTCATAAGAAAAGCATGAAGGGCCTTTGGACACGGTCGAGCTAATCACTTACTCTCGCATATCCATTAAAAAAAACGTTACTGCTGCACACAAAGATCAATAAAATAATAATAAAGAACCCGTAACCCTCCGAGTGCACATGAAGAAAACAGAATAATCGTTTCAAATCATCTTTCATAAACATTTGTCTACACACACAGAGTGTGTATCGTCTCTGCTAACACAGGAGCATGTCAGCAGTGTAACGTACAGAGAGACTTTGAAAAGCGCCTGACAGTCTAAACCAGGAACAATTTGTAGCTTATGTAAATGTATTCATTTTGTACTGCTTATCAATGCAAAACTGCCTGTACAGGTATTTTCAAAGAAAACTTGTTTGGTATGTGCCCCTGAGTATATCTGCTACTCCAAGCCTCCGTTTTATGTTCTGTATGCCTCCTAGAGCCTCGGCGTTGTGTGCACAAACAAAAGCAAATACAATTTCACGCTTTTTTTTTTTTTTTTTTCATTTATTGGCTTCTTTCTGTTTTTTCCAATGTTGACCTACTTTTCCTGTTTTTGTATCGAGTCTCTGGTCTTTCATTTTTGGAAGCATATTATGTTTTTATCTTTGAATTGGAAGCCCATGTTTTCCTGTACCTAGTCATTTGACATGAGCACAACATCGTAAATTATCATTTTGAATTATGTTAGGTCTACTGTGTTCGACTATCGATGCATAAAAAAGTACGATTATCTACGGCAGTGGTTTCCAACCTGGGGTCCGGGCCCACTCCAATCACAGGGGATTTGCAACACTTACTAGATAATTCATACAAAAGTCTTTTTTTGCTACGCAGTAGACCACATTGTGTTTAAACCCATTATTTCTGCACAGTGTCAGATAATATTATCAGTATTATACTATTAGTAGAATTAGATTCCAGTGGTGGCTGCGTAGGATTGTTTCCACCTCGTGTGATCCAAACATTTCCAATAACTCCAGAGCGTTGTAAAGTCCAAAAGTCAACATTTATTGGAAAAAAGGATAGATGTTATCATTTCCAAAATACACATGTTTTTATCTAATGAAATATTCTTCTTCATCCATATTTGTTGGCATTTAGCCTTTCAAAAACAACATTTTCTCTGCAGTTAAAAACTGTTTGCTCTCCCGCCCACTGCACACAGAGGGAGGCACTGACGAGTTATATTCATTAAAGAAAGTTGATTTATTTAAAACTAACTAATTTAATACACGGAATCACTTTACTCAAATTGAGGTTTTGTCCCTTTTGGATTGAGGATTTGTCCCCAAATTATGGATTGAGGAGAGTCCCTTTTCACCTTTAAGAAGAAACCAAAGACCCAGGTCTTTCATGAACACCTCCGCACCTAATGACACTGATGATGTTGATGACGATGATATTGATGGCGTTGTCTTCTATCCACCCTGCGCGTTGCCTCTGTGCACTGCCTGTCGGCACCTGCGTCCGATCGGACTTGAAGCTGTTGTTGGCACGTACTCACGTTGTTCCCTCCTATCTAGATCCTTGATTGTGTTGTACAAACTCTCAGATGTACGTCGCTTTGGACAAAAGCGTCTGCTAAATGAAATTGTAGATTTTGTTGGAGGATTTGTAATTTCTTTAAAGGTGGCATATTTACAGTTTATATAAAGCTTTGTTCTGTTCTTCAAGGTTTTTACAACACTACAAAGAGCTGCTTCCTTTGTGCACATTTCATACCCACATGGAGGAGAAGTTTTATGGTGAAGACTTCCCTTCTCACTCGTCTTCGCTGTGGGTGTGTCAACACTTGCTCATTAGTCGAACCTGCACTTTACACGATGTTGTGCCAATTAGCACTTTGTTTTTGTTTGAGACCCGGGTGGGACATGGATTTTCTCCTCCACAGACACAGCAGGTAAATACTAAAACCTACTGGGCAACTTTGCATTGCTTTTTTTTGTCGTCAGTTTGTTGTTTTTTTGGCAAAACATTGCCGAACCACCACGTGATGGATGAATTCCATTTAGCTGCTTTGATATCAGGGTCCAGGCACTGTGCATGCTGGCTCACTGTTACTCTCACCGGGACACTTGAATGTAACAAGAGCCATCGTTAGTGCTATCAGTAACACGTGCGCTATCAGTGCTGTCTGAACACACCTTTAGAGGAGCTCACAATCAGGAAAAAACATCGACAACTGAGTAAACTCAATCTGCTGGTGAGGATACTCGAAGCTCCAAACAAGAAGGTAAGTGGACCTTGAGTTGAGAATGTTTCATCAACTAAAAACTTTACAAACCCTCCGAATTAAATGAGGAAATACGTTGTTTTTGTGTTATCTGACGTGATGTGGGTCCATTGGAATAAATGTGTTGCATTATCAAACATACTGTACACATGTGCATGTCTGCCACAGTCATAAATATTCATAGCAGTTTGTCAGTGCGGCAAAATGCAAAACTATGCACATCACATAATTTTTCAGTATTTATTGATCCGAGGTCTTGATCCTCAGCTTTTAGCCCTCAAGACAAGTTGAGCCTTCAAGTCTCAGGCAGAAGAGTCTCAGTCAACATTTTCACAGCTCGAGCAGCAGAGATATTCTGAAGTTGCTATGGTGACAAAAACTGCAGCCCATGTGTGACACTATAACATCCAATTATACATTTTAAAGGGATAGTTGGGTAATGAGGTACTTCTCCATAGTCCATAGTGTATTACCTACAGTAGATGGAGTTTAGAGAAACAGACAGGAGTACCAGGACGGGAGCAAAGCGACGTACTGCTGTGGACGGGGCCGGCAGCAAAAACGTATTTTAGACGCCTAATAAAATCATTATCAGTTTAGGTGCATGCTATATTTAGACGCGGAACTGAACTGAAAGTGAAACTTATCTATATGCTTTTATCAACTGAGTCTGTTGGCTTTGAAGAGAGCATAGAGACGTTTCACTTTCAGTCTCCTGTCAGAAAGGGCTGTCTGATGGCAGGATAAAGAGCGCGCGCATGTCAGCGCGTAGTTACAAAATTTCAGAGGTGCACGACCAAGTGCCACAACAACTTGCGGAGCCTTCGCGCACAACGCGAAAGCCGTGATGACGTAATTTTCTGGCGTGCGCACCTTGCGGCAGCTTCACTACGGCAACCATAGTCCAAGCTTTATGCTACGTTCACACTACAACCAACAAAAGCATGTTGCTCAAGTGATTCTCAGATATATATCTTGAATCTTGTCTTTACTTCTCAGAATATATATCTTAAATCTTATCTTTACTTCTCAGACATATATATCTTGAATCATCATTTCTTCTCAGAGATATATCTTAAATCTTATATTTTATTGTATTTTTTCTTTTATCTAGTTTAAAGTAGTTGGTATGTACATTCATATAGAGATTCTGTATGTAAATACAGTGCTTTTCGTACTTAACTCGGGTCCGTTTATGCGAGTGACGCACATAAAATCTCTGTAAATTGCTGCTTGAATCTATCTGACTATCTTACCAAACCTGATCCTACCTTAACCCTTAACCTTAATCATTTGATGCAGATGTACTGTATGCTTTGCATTCTTATGATATGGTTTCTAATGCACATGTAAAGGTTTTAAAATTTTACTCAGGTTTCAAGGTTATGATTTTGGGCTGGTTCTTATTGAATTGGGGCGTGTTTTCAGCTGTGATTGGGCTGGAAACTGTCAATCTGATCTGGCAACACTGGTGACCAATTTACGTAGCCTTACAGTCAATCCAACATATCAAAAACGGTCACGCCACTAACACAACCGATTGATATGTGTTAATTTCAACATTCATCTTTACCAAGCAGAGCTATGCAGAGCTCTGTATGAGAGGGCTCCATCTGTGCATATAGAGGTTACTGTGCATCATTATTCACACCAATCATGCTAAATTGGGCAGAAAATACACCAGTAGCAGACACTAGTTGAGATAAGTGAACTTCCATCAGTTTGATGTTAATGAAATGATAGAAGTATAATGTAATGACTCCATGTTGGTAACAGCCTCACAGCTGGTGCTCATTTTAAATCACCACAGATGGATTCACATGTATCCCATTCCCCAACTGTTGCCCTCCATGGACTCGAAATCCTCCCTCCTTTTGTCCCTGAGATGCTGACACACACACACACACACACACACACACACACACACACACACACACACACACACACACGTCTAACAAACCAGCGGAATGAGATGAAGTGGTTGGAATCACCTCCACTGCTTATTCATTAGTTTCGTTACTTTCTGTTTTGACTTCAGGGCCACCTACACAAACTCTCGGGAGCACAGGAACTGTTTTTAGCATTAAGAAAAAGTTGGAGACAAGGTTTCTTTGCACCAAAACTTCTGAGTTAATGAGCTGCGGGTGCATGAGGATGCTCTTTTTAAGCACACTTTTAACTTCCCGTATGAGAGCTGCTTGACTGAAACTGAAAATATAAGAGGATGAACGTAAAGACGAGCTGTATTTTCACAGCATTAACCGTATATATGAAGACACGATATAATACAGCGGCAGTTCTTTGGAGATGCTCTATAATTATTTCAGGAAGTCATTCTAATGACAGCGTGCGCTACACCGAGCCAGCAGGGTTGAGACTTCTGAAACTAATTAGAATATATTAAAACATGCAACAGCGAGTACATCTAATTTAGGCTTCTAAAAATGTCAAATACTGGACCCACACACGGGGGTAGAAAAAAAACACACAAACACATTTCCACTTTTCAGTAAGAGTGACAAAAGAACCCCCTCCATATACTGAGTCTACTGAGTCTGTAGCCAAGTGACAGTGTGGGACTTCAGTACATTTCCGCCCCGCAGACATCCACTGATGAGATGCTTCCTGTGGAGGCTCCACACTCAGGGGTAGAAATATACAGAACGCTGCGAGGCCACCATGAGCCCACGACAACTCCCACATTTGGCTGCGTGTGGGCCGATCCGTCGAGTCTGTCAATCCAAATACAGTTTCGCTGCTTCTCCCACTGTTGTTTTTCCTTCCAGCTCACTGTGAAAACAGACTGAATGCAGAAGGAGCTGCATCTTATTGTGGAGTTATTTAAGGAGTAAATCAAATTACATTTATTTATACTAAAATATGAGTCGTCTGCCCTCATTATAATGTAACGCATAGGTGCAAAGGATGACAAGAGAATATACGAGCTGTCAAATTACTGGCATTGTCGCTCATGATCAGATTACCATTAAATCCCAATGGCAAACCCAACACAGTAACTGTCTAGTAAACATTCACATAGAGTAAAAGTAAAAGAGATAAGTAAGTTAGCCCAACAGTAAATTAACAGTTTATTTTCCATCCATCCATCCAGCCATTTTCTTCAGCTTATCCGGGGACGGGTCGGAGTATGAGACACAGCTTAGATTGTTGATGATGAGGAAGTTTAGAGTTGTTTTCGAAAGTTTTGCTTCATGCATAAAACATTTCTCCGCTCTCAGGATTCTACATGCATATTGTTTTTACGTTATGTGTTGACTGTTTGGAGCATGTGATGCAAAACAATAGAGTTTGTATCTCATCTTATCTCTTGTTTTAGGCCTTCACTGTGGGGATTTTGCCACTCCAGATACCTCCACATTTTTAGATGATTTTCATTAACAACTTTTTGTGAATTGATGTATTTGTAACTTCATCCAGCTCTTCGTATTCATTCAGTTGTCTGCTCTGTTTTCCAGCCATATACTTAATCTCACGTCATTTCAGATCCAGCCACTCCATCCTGCCCAGCAGTCAAACCTTTCCCCTCCGTTCCCCTTCACCCCTTTGTGTCTGGGACTATGTAGGGCATCTGGGACTGCCTGATCAAACTTGTAGGCTGTACTAAAATTGTTTAAGAATGAGTGTAAGCCAGGAGAGAAAAGAAAAAGAGGAAGAGAGGAAATTAAAATCCTAATCTGCTGGCTGCTGACTGCTCATCATACCGTTCTATCAGCCACGTCACACAGAACGTGAGTCACAAAATGGAGCTACAAGGTTTTCACAACATCAGCAAACATGATTAATACGTGTTAATGTAACTGAAACGTAGCAGCACTATAAACGCTTGAGATGACTGATACTGATCTGCTGATCTTATTTACAGCACTATCAATAGTGAGCGTGTCAACATGGACATGAATGATGTGTTTATGATCAGGATCCCGTTTATTGTGTTTGAACATTTGAACACCACATCCTGTTTTCAGAAATCCAAATGTACAGCCCGTTCTCATTCCCAGAGCGTAAATTACAGACGCTTTGTCTCGCCCATCGGGCTGTAATACCGTAACAGAATACATTAGCCTGGCTGGAATACTCCGAAAGAAGCCGGGTTTGCATGTATACACCTTGAGCGCCGCCAGCTGTCTGCGCAGGCACCCCGTTCACACGAAGAGGCGTATGAATACCACGATAATACGCAAGATGTTTAGCATGCAATAAGTACGCCTTTCTTGATTAACGCGTGTCTTTCGTGCGGCATGTATCCTGTACTGACTACAATGTAAACACATCCGCGTATAAATACCATGTTAAGAGTTAGTGACGTAGTATAACAAGAGAGAAAGATCTCTTGTGGTGGATGGGCCCAACAAATACTTGTTTGTTTTGTAAGTTACGTTAGTGACGTTTGTCACGTGGCGATTGTCACGTGTTTTTTGTTTGTGACGTGATATCCATAGTTGTTTCCGTACGTGTTTTAATTAGTTTACTTATTTATTTTAAGTCCAACCATGACGTTTTCCCTTACCTTAACTAAGTGGTTTCTTGCGGACGTTTACGTGACGTACAAATGACACGGGGAGATGCTAAATTGTGTACTCATGACACGCGGAATGTCGTGGTATTTATACGCCTTCCCGTGAGACCGGGTTGGCGCAGGCACAAGTGACGTAACAGAAATACAAATGACGGCGGCAGCAAAAGTGTCTCACTTCTGGAGCGGAAAAAGAAACACAGTTTTATATTTCAGTGATGAAAGAAGCTGAATAACTTCCCCTGTCCAGGGCAGTGGTTGTGACAGTAGCCGCGTTTTAACTCACAGATTTGTTTGCACATTTTGAAGTATCGCATTAGAATAACTGTATGGAAACGGAAACATTTGATAAAACTTCCTCAATTGCGCAAAAAAGAGTTTTACGCTCGCTTGAGGTGTTTTTTGTCTTTGTTGAAAAACAGTTGATGAAACACATTTGGAGAATAAATTCTGACGTGGCAAACATTTAACTCACTCGACTGACCAGCCGTTTCCGCTGTCGGCTTCTTCTCCGACATTCCCATAACGTGCGAATGCTTGTCTTCGTCTCCGGACCACATGACCAATACTAGCTGACATGAAAGAATAACCACATTTCTCTGTGCTTGTGTAAACAATATATCCTGAATATGATCATAACCACGGTAAACAGGTTATTCATGTCCATGTCAACGCACTCGATGGTGTTAATGGTTCTGGCTCTCTAACCTGCTTTCTCTCTCACACATTCACATCAACCCCCCAATCAACTCCATCACCGTAATGATAGTAATTACAAGTACAGTGTGGACAGCAATTATAATTAGCATATACGAAGACAAATACTAATGGATCTGGTGTGTGTGTGTGTACTATTTGTGTGTGTGTGTGTGCGTGCCTGTTTGTGTGCCCTGCCCCTGTCACAAGCCGGCATGTCTCCTCTTGCTGGCCGAGGGAAAAAAAAAAAAAATTCCAATTAACCAACAGCGTGCTCTCAAGTGGAAGAGAGAGATTGAGAAACTCAGACAAAAGCATGGGCACGGGAGTGACTGGAATAACAATACAGCAGCTACAACACATTTCAGTAACAACTAGCATTGTTCACCCAGGATGAACCAGAGAAGAAGCTAACCTGTATACTCACAACAATGGCTCTGGTGGCATGTGCATGATAATTACAATAAAACGGCACTAATGAATATTTCTATATCACGAATGGGGGAGTGTAGCGGAGTGTGAACGGGGTCACTTGTACTGACAAAAAAATAACTAATTATGAAGAAAATGATCACCCTTCACCGACAAACATTCAGAACATTACAAATTAGATGGAATTTAGTTGTGTGACTCTACAGCCGTGAAAAATCGTGATAAGTAAGCATCCGAAATCTCAATTTACTGCTCATTACTGAGTAAACTGTTGAGCAACCATTATAGAGAGAGAGAGAGTAGTGAAGAAGTGTGAGGAAGGACGGTTTGTATGATATCTTATAAAAAGTTATTCCTCATTTTTAAAAATATATATATTAAATATAATAATATATATTAGGTTAGGTTAGGTTTAGGCAACAATCCCACTTGACTAGGTTGCGTGGCGAAGTGGCGTTACATAAAGGACCAACATGTAACATATTTACTGTATTAAATCATAAAATGATCATGATATGTCATCAGAGATTAAGGAAACATGCTGAATTGTAATACTGGTTTCGCCGACAGCGATGCTACAGCCGGTATGTCCTGCTTTGAAATTTCCGTTCCGGTGAGTAATGTCTGTCCTTTGCCCATTTCCATAGACCTACTTTTAATTCTCAGGAAAGAATACAGAATAATTCGTCCATCTGGTGTGAATTTGTGTGAATCTCTGGCTATAAACTAACAGGCTATTCATCAGTTTTAATTCATTCATTCATTCATTCATTTTTTCTTGAGTATTTCTTTCTATCCGTCTCTCACTCGCTAAAGGTCCTTTCAGACACAATGCGACATCAACACCACTCTGAAACACATTATTTCCAATGGCTTGTGTCACGCACGGTGGCTTTTTTTTGGGCGCCGCACGCCGTGATGTGCACTGAACCCAACGGCAGCTCAATGTTGTGTTGGCGAGCAGCTCTCCTCCGCCAGGAAAAAACAACATGAGGTGTAGCTGTATTGTTGTCCGGGTGGAAACAGTAGAGCTTATAGATGCTGTACAGAGCCAGAACCAGGTTGAGATAACGAAAAGGAAAAATGTGAAAGAGATGTGATAAGTGGCCAAAAATCGTGAGGACGATGGACGATGAAAAACGGGAGTCTACTGGGAAAATCGTGAGGGTTGGCAAGTACGGGGATGAGAACGTGTTGTCCACCCCGACCTCCTCCCTACGCCACGTTTGTTGCTTTTTGTACTTCCTGGTTCACAATTACGTGGATTAAATCCGAATTAATTTTGTGGTATATATCCGAATTTCCGTGCATTACTTTTCCTAAGTATATCTATGAATGGTGTATGAGAACAGCTTGAGGAAGGGAGTGATTTTGGACGCAGCCTATATGAGTTGTTTATAGGAAAAATACTTAGTCATTGCTTTTCTAACGGAACATAATTGATTGCAGAAGACACTCTCAACCGTATTTAACAGCAGACATTTTGACATAGTAGGAAAAACACCGGGGTTACTAATATCATTAAAAATGGCTCCGTTCTTTTCAAGTGCCCAGTAAGCCGTGACGGAGCGACAATGAGCCGGCACGAACAATATCAGCACCGTGAAACTGAGGCGGCCTAATGGAATTCAGCCAGCATTAATTTCATTTTCTTACACCTGTGCTTTCATGTCAAAATGTCTGCCGTGAGAAGGGACCTACTGTTTGCATCTGCAGTCGGTGCAGTTCAAGTCCTGACAGCCTAAATGCAAATAGTAACGGTGAGCTCAGCTTGGGTTTGCCTTGAATAGATTTTTTAACACTTGTCCGAGCACATGTGTGAGGTAGTGTCAGTCATCCCCTTACCAATCAACTGAAAAGCCTTTTTGTTCTGTTCTTTTAGTCATGTAATGTGTATTTAGCATATCAATTCTGGGTCCAGTTTAGTTGATGAATTAATTTGCTTTACTCGGAATATTTCCATTTAATTATTAGTCCCTCGGGTTTCTTGTTTGCTTTTATTTCTAATCATTGTTTCTTTGATGCTCTCAAAATGACCCAGCAACAGTAACCGACTTATTTGAAGATTGTATTCAATCAATTATCCAACGAGAACTCCAACTGTCTACCGCACAGAAACTTTTAAATTGTTTTCTAAGATCAGAATCAGTTTGGTTGTTTGATTAAAGTATATTCATGTAATAGTTAACTACATGTTTCCGTCTGATTTTCATGCATAGCAGGCAGCTCAATCCCAGCTCCATGCTGGAGATGTGTAGGTACAACTGTTTACTTCATTTCTGCCACAATACGCTCACAAGAAAGTAATTTTGTTTTCACAGCGAGGTTTCTGGCTTGAGATGAGAAAATAATTATTCTGTGATCAACATAACAAGCCGTCGTGATCGTGAAATAAATATTTTGATAACTGTTTTCGATGTAACAGCAAGTGGACACACGAGCAAAAGACGCAAATGAAATGGGACCTGAATAAGGGCTGATGACAAAATGATTAGATATTTTTTACAGATATGAGCAGCTCAGTCTCCAGGAAAGAAATGTTTCTATGTTTGTGCTAGTGATGGGCAACGCAGTTCTTTTCGTTTACGTTCATTTATGATAATTTTGGGGGGGTGTCTTTGGAGGGAGGCCTGAAGGGACAGACTGTCAGTGTGGCCGACTTGGTGACTTTCTCGCTAGATTTGGGGAGTTTTTGGAGCCAGTGCTGCTAGATACTTTGATTGGAAAAGAGTTGTCAACACTGGGCTTGGTTTTTCGCTTGGATCATTTTTAAAAATCGAGTGTACTCTTGCTAGTTTCTCAAGACCACCGACCCTTCCTTTAACTAAGTCGTTTTGTTGCCTTAACCTAACCAATCTTTTCACAACGTTAACCACGTGTCATTGTGCGTTTGTGCAAGCGGGATACAAGGCTGATATGAAACGTATTTATGAAAACAAAACATTTTTCTGGCGACTGGGTTGACATGACAGTGGTATCGATCTTCTCGTCTAACTCTTAACCGTGTGTCAAAATATCAAACTATTCCTTTAATCCTAAAAATCATATTCTTAACCCTTCCAGCCTCTGTTTAGTTCACCAGTTCATTCGTTGGGTTTCTCTCTACAATCCCCCCCGGGAGGCTATTATCCTTCCCCCTTACCTAACGGCGTTGTTAAAGTTTGGTTTAAATCTAGATTAAATCTAATTGTAAGTAAATTCAGCCCAACTTTGTTATTTAGACGAATGAGATTCCCCCTAAATGCCTCCCCTTGTGCAGCTTAAACATGATGAAGCACGTCCTTGCGCTGTCTAATTCCCAAACTTGACTTCTTATTCTTAGCGAAAGGGCAGTAGGTCCGGCGAGATAATTCTTGCACTCGCAGGGGAAGATTAACAACCCCACCGAGGGCTCGGCTGTGGCTTGTCAATCAGTGAAACTCACTGCTCCTTTTCACTGCTTTGTTCTTTGAGCTGATGCAAAGGGCACCTACTCGTGTCCATCACTTGCAACTCCTTGAGAATATCCTTGCTGAAGTGCTCCGAGAGGAAGAATTGAGAAGGAAAAAAAAGAAAAAAGAAAAAAAAACGCTGCCACAATTGTAAGATGAAACAAAGGGATAGTTGTCATTCATCTCATGATCTTATTGCTCCACAAGTATGAGAAGGGAAGCTTTTGTAAGGGGGAAAGCAAGGCAGAGATAAGGAAATGGCTTGGAAATTACATTTGCTATACAACCATTTGTACCAGTCACAAGATAACGAAGGAAATTTCTTTTCACATTATCGTCCTCTGCAGACTTATCAAGAACCAATTGCAAATGCATCCTGCGAGCATGTATCACGCACATTAATTAGCAGATTCCAAGACATGTAGTACGTGTATCGCACCATTTGTCAGATACTAATGCATGAAGTAGTCTTCAGCTGTTAGCACTAAAAGAAGGGCAAGTCTTCACTTGAGCCCCCAAAAATTTTCTTTGAAAATACCAGACGACATATTGTGGAGTTATCTTTTTGAAAGAGTGTTGAAAGAAGTGTCGCAGTGCACTGACTGGAGCAGCTCAGGGAACAGCAGCGCAGGAGGCTGGAGGACACTCAATTTCAGTTTGAAAATGGCACACAGGGTGGTGTTTTTCACAAAGGACTAGCCCATTCTTCTTCCTATATGGTGCTCATCCTGCAGAGCCATTTGGACACATTCCTCCCCTCCACACGTCTACGATTACACAGCAGGAAGTCGAGAGTAGGGACAAACACAGAGAGAAAAGTGCTGTAACACTTATTCATTTATAGTCTTGGTTTAAATGTTTTGCAACATGGCAGCAGATGCCCCACAGGAGAAAACATAGATTTTAGAGAAAATAGACTCCTTATAACTTTGCAACTTGGAGACAATAAAAACAGTAACTTGTTCAAATCAAACAGCGAAGACACTAAAGGCTGTTGGTTGTGAGTGTTCGGCTCAACTTTCCCAATCAATCCGTATCTGGTTATAGCTGCTACCCGAGATTTTACTGATGTTGCTCGGGCTAGTAGCTGGCCTTGTTTTTAGATATCAATACTGAGCCCACACAGCTCTGCGGGCAGATATATTCTGCAGAAAAATATCGGTAACACTTTTAGGGAATCAGACGGGATGAAAATAACAGGTCAGATCAATGGTGCACGCTGTCCATAAAGTGTGCAGCGTAATGCCAGCGGAAACATCCACGATTCCTGGAGGCACTTTCACTCAAATATCACACTTGAACCGCAGCAACACATAAAGTACCAGAGGTGACAGATTATCAATAACCCTATTATATGACCTGTCAGGGGATGTGACAGAGAGCTCCGCCACCATGTCACATCACATCATCCCGCAAACATATTTTCTTTTGTTAGTTCTTTTACAGTTCGCAATCCGAACCGGTGTTGTTACATTCACACACTCTCTAACACGTGTAAGCTGCGTGTGTGAACATTTAAAAAATGAAGTGTGCTGTTCTGTGACAGCGAGGTGAAGTGGGAAGCCTTCAATCAACAGCAGGCGTCTCCACCACCTGTCAGAAATAGAGATGTTAGGCAGGAGGTGTTAACTTCATTCTGGGCTGCAGGAGAGTGAGAGATCCATTCATTTCCTGTGTGGACAATAAAGAGAATAAAACTCACCAGAACAAAAGATGAGCCAGCTCAGTCGCACAGCAGTTCATGAAATAGTCACAAAATTGTAATGTATTAATTACAATACATTACGAATTTCAATTTTTTTTTCATGATGGTCAGCACGAAATCAAGTTGTATGTAATCCACCTAATTGTGAACCCGGAAGTATAAAGAGCGGTGAACACCGCGTAGGGAGGAGGTCAAGAAGAAGGTCAGAAAACACACGCTGTTCGTGTCCCGTGTGAAACAACAAGTAAAAGTTTTGGTCGTTTCAAATCAATTAATTTATAGATACTGGGTCAATTTTGGATGAAGTCAGCAACTATGGTGTAGTGTTGTAAATGTACCAACAATAATATTAAAAATAAATGTAGGCATTAGTTAATTGATAAAATGCAGCATAAATTGATATTTCTGTTGTAATATGCTTCTTTATTTATTTAAATTTGTATTAATTCCCTAAATTTATTTACTTCCGATTTCATTTGACCACGTTTTTATTCATTTAAAAATATACATATATAATTTCAAAAAGTAACAAATATAAATGCAAAAATAAATAAATAAATTTAAAAAATAATAAATAAATAGGGAATTAGTACAAAGGTAAAGACATAAAGCTGGAAATTAAAACAAAAAATAAATGCAACAATAAATAAATACATTTAAAAAAATAATAAATAAAAGGGAAAATTAAATGGGAAAATAAATAGATAGGGAATTAGTACAAAGGTAAAGACATAAATAAGGAAATTAAAACAGACATATACCTTTATTTCACATTTCATCAATTAATTGCCAACATTTATTTTTTTATATTATTTTTGGTGCATTTAATGGCATAGTAATTTATTCATCTACTCATTTATTAATTTTTTATTTTGGAAGCTTTTGTCCTCCATATGATATAACATAACATATACCTACAATCATCCTGTGTTTGTGTCTAGCCATCCGTCCATGTTCTATACCCACTCATCCTGTGTTTCTATGAATATTGAGGATATCAGTAAAAGAAAACGATCCGGTGGGATTATGCAGTGGGGGAACATATTTCAGTAGCCGGCGGCTCCTCTCACTTCGCATCTCTCCGCACCTATCTTGCAAACAACAGCCAAAGTGAGGAGAGAAAGGTGATTCACACAATAACTCAAGTACCTGGGGGCGTGTATTTCACTATTCAGTGGTGTTACTCAGAGGCAGATGTGCCCAGAGCTCCACACATACTGTCAGAACCTCCTCCTGGACAGACTGCATGGATCCAGATAGCAACACTGCCATCTGGTGCCTCCACACTAAACTAAAACCTGGTCAGACCAGCTTCCTTTTCTTAGTCTTTCACATACAAACAGGCACCCTGAAAAAGACACAAAGCAATGATTTCAGTAAGCAGTTATGTCAAGGTGCTTAATGAATGGTAATTAGCCTTGTTGATTACAGTGATTTGACCTTCCCTTTCCCTCCAGCTCTGTTTTTTTTAGTTCTGGGCTCAGGGTTCTCCCATGATACCGAGCAGCAGCCACAACTCACTGCAGCTGAGAAATGAAGCCCGGCACCAATAAGCTTCCCTCGGCTCCATCACTGAGTCATTGCAGGGCTTCCCAAGACATTTTTTCTATGGAGCCAGATTTGCTTTCTGGTGCACCATGTTTCAATATCGGTCTGCTGTATAGCGTTAAATTAGTTTTAATCCTGGAAGCTGTGAGTTTTAGATGAAAGTTTAAAGTCGGCTTTTAGTGAAGTGCTCTGCGAGGATGTCAAATTCCCAAATCCTCAACACATGGCAAAGCTCCTGTAGCCATCGTTTGCCTCCAAAAGCCAGAAAGCCATTCAGTTTCTGGGTGCAGACTCAGGCCACCGATTCATGACAGCGTTTCACTTTTAATCTCACAAATTCTAGTATTCATACTGAATCAAGGCAAGGCAGCGGGATTAGAATGAGTACAGTATACTCAATATATGTTTAGTTCTTGATAACTAAGTTAATAAATTGACAGTATGATAATATTTGTTCAAATTAAACAACTTGTGTGTACAGAGTGTGTAAAATAATTGGAATAAGAGTTGGATCAGCCTTGTGGTTTTAACCACCTTTGAAGTTGGAATGGATGGATCAGCGAATGGAGCTAAAAAATAAATATTAAAGTGTGTATTTATTTTTTTTTAAAACAGTACAAGTTATTTAAATTAAAGCAGGATTAATTTGATTGACCACTTGATGGCAGAGAAACAAGCTAAATTAATGTATAAACTTGTTTTTATGATAGCAAACAGTTGTTTATTTACAGCAGACACAGAGCAACATTAGCTTTATATGTTAATATAAATGAATATTGTGCAGCTTTAAACATACGATTATTTTTTACAGACATTCATCATCTTACGAAGGTTGAAAAGTTAGCTAACGTGTACTTGAACAACCCTGTCTCCTACAAAATTACGTTTTCATACGTTTCGAGGGAAACATATTCTCTCCCGGATCACGGTCGCAATTTTAACGTTGGTTAACGTCGTGAACTGAAACAAAAAAGCAACAAAACTACTTGATTAGGTTTAGTAAAACATCATGGTTTGGCTTCAAATAAGTTTGTTACGTTATTTAAGTTACGGACGTAGCCTGAGTAAAAAAAATAAATCAGTGTTGATGTATTTGTGATATGTCAAAAACAACGAACAAATGTAATCAGGGAGAAAATGTGTTTCCTTCAAAATGTAATTGATAATACAGTTTCGTTGTATGGGAACGTCATTTTTAGGAGACCAGACTGACTTGAATATCTAGCTGACTAGTGTGGATAGTTTGAAGTTCAGAACAGCTGCAAGATTGTATTTTTTCCAGTAAACTGTAACTGAATTCATAATTCTGTCGCTGACTTGTTGCCTTTTACATTGGGCTTCTATCTAGAAACATTTTTGTGGTTTTAAGTGGAACACCACCATGAGCTGGAAGCTTAAACTCAATGAGTATCACTGTTTTAAGTGTGTTTTCCTGCGCAAACCTTTGCGGTGGTTTGGCAACAAATCTACTTGTTTAGGAAAAGATCGTGGTTTGGGTTAAAATAACTATGGAAATGGCATCACTTAAAGGTGCTATTGATAACATTCAGCTCACAACAAGTCGTTGCCAGACACTTACCGCCAATCTCAGTCATTTCTAATTTTTTTCCACATGCTGACGACCCAGAGAGAGACCACGTGATACCACCGTCATTATTTGCTCACAAGCCTTGTTAGAAGTGGGAACCAAACGTCAGATATCTTTCACAGAGATAAAAAAATAACATTCATTTTTGACCCGGCAACATTTTTTAAATTATTAATTCACAATCATAATAAATTTCTTTCAGGAAAAGCCATACTTTTACTCAGCACCTTTCTAAAAAAAAAACACCATGAGCTGGAAGCTTAAACCCGATGAGTATCACTGTTCCAGTACAGTATGTAATCCTGCAACGTATCCTCAAACAACCTTTCATGTGATATCATATGAAAAGTTATATTGTTATTGCGTTTTCCTACGAATGTCAGCAAGCGATCTGTGCGCCTGTGCAAGCCTCTTCAGTGTTTAGGCAATAAAACTACCTGTTTAAGTTTAGGAAAAGATTGTGGTTTGGGTTAAAATAACTATGGAAATGGCGTCAACATTCAGCCACTAGATGTCTCATTCTCCCTCCCCTGTTTCATTTACTTCACAACAAGTCGTTGCCAGACACTTACCGCCAATCTCAGCCATTTATAATTTTTTTCCACATGCTGACGACACAGAGAGAGACCACGTGATACCAACGTTGTTATTGGCTCACAAGCCTTGTTAAAAGTGGGAACCAAACGTCAGATATCTTCCACAGAGATAAAAAAAACATTAATTTTGGACCCACAACATTTTTTAAATTAATTAATTCACAATCATAATTTTTTTTCAGGAAAAGCTCTACTTTTATTCTGCACCTTTCTAAAAAAATGTTTTTGTAAATATTCAAATTCATAAAAATGTTATCAATAAGACCTTAAAGTACGGAGGTTACTTGACAAATAAATCAACGTTGACTTCTGGTGTCACGCGGGACACAAACAGCGGTCCCCTGGGTGAAAGTCTGGTGTTTTTAGACCGATCCATCCACCCCGAACTCCATCGTACGTGAGTTTGTCGCTCTTGATACTACGTTACCTGCCCTGGCTCACGATCATGTGGATTACATCAAATTGATTAGGTAAAGCTACAAACAGTGCATGAGAACAGCCTGAATTGTGGCTTCTTTGTTGACAGGCATCTCTTCCTATTTGCTGTTACCTGTCTCACAGACCTTCTCCTCAAAATTATGGTTTCAGTAGCTGTCAAAAGCAGCAAGCATCCCCCCTTAAAAAAAAAATTTCCAAGCCTTAAAATATCCCCTGACAAACTTGTGACATCATTGCGGCTGCATTTATTTTCTCCTCAGTCTGTGGTTTTCATTCCACCGATTGTTTCTGCCTCCAGATCTGTCCCACATCTGAAATGTGACCTTTTCCCCGGCCTGATAAGACCTCTGTGTCACATTATACCAGACAGGATAGTGCGCCAGCTTCCCTTCTCCAGACTTCATGTTTTTCATCCTCCATTAGTTCAATGTGACTGCACCAAGCTGCTGTGCTGTCAATTATTCACACTGCCTTTGTCTGAGTAGCCGTGGAGCTCTGGCACTGGGAGTGCAAGCAGACAACCTCTTTTCAGCTCCTGGCAGGCCCCTGGCCTCCACTGTCTGCTGACTGTCCACACTTGATTTATTTCTTTGTTACACTTTGACTGACCTGTGAAGTACTTCTTTTGTTTTGCTCGCACTTGACTCACAACTTTTTTTTTTGTTGATGCAGTCGATCAATTTCGGTCCTTAGAGCTGCAGTGGGTAGAAATGGAGCAAATATGATTAAAAAATAATAAATAAAACGGTGGCTATATCCTGACAGAAGTGCATGAGACAGGTAATCTGAAAAAAATCATGTGCCTCTGTGTCCTCCGGTGCTCCTAATGGCATCTGCAAGATTTCACAGACCAGAGGAAAACAACCAATCAGAGCCGAGCTGAATTCTGCCGGCTGTCAATCTCTCGCAAACTGCGATCAAACGGTCAAACTAGGCAGCGCTGATCAAATATGAATCAATATTCTGAGATCAAGTTGAGGAAATACCAAGCACCGCCAGCCAGTCGGAGCACAGCCAATAGGAACGCTCTCTCTCTCTCTGAAGTGACCTGTGATTGGCCAAAGTCTCCCGTCACACGATAGATTTTTTAAAGCCTGAAAACAGAGCCATGAGGAGGAGCAGAAGTCTCTCTTTCTTACAGCATGCTGAAAGTTTATTATTGAATTTTTGCCCAATGATGCCAAAAACGTTCAGCCTACTGCATGTTTAAATATATGTATATCTTTTTCAAATGTTAACTGACAGTATAACAGATCGGCAAACTTTCTAACCATCACATTTATTTCTTTTCTTTTTTTTTTACTTCAGCCTTTAGGTTACGTTTCCATCACTATCATTCCTCGCCTCTCCACTTCCTAGGGCAGTGTGAGCTTGTCATAAGGGATGTAACTGTCTCCCGACACCTGAAATATGGCTACCGCTCAGACAGACACTTCTTCGTCGCTCTAAGCAAATTCCCATTCAACACAAAGTATTTGGATCTGTCCAGGAACCTTCTGACAGAGCTCCCCCCTCGGGCTCCTTTGGGGCACTTCGGGGTTTTTGAAGTGTTGGAAAGAGAATAACATAGTTTCAGTGGAAGGAAGGACTTTCATCAACCTCCAAGGAGGCTCAACCCCCCCCCCGGTTCTCTGTCCTGGGGGAGACCTCTCTCTTTCGGGAAGTGGACATCCTCACAGAGTTTGTCCTGGCTCAAAGCTACCTCACTGTCTTTGGAAGAGCCCAGAATCAAGGGGTTTGGTGTCCCAAAATGACGGCGAGAAGATGATTCATGCTTTTATCTCTAGTAGGGTGGACTATACTGTAACCTGCTCTTAACTGGTCTTCCGAAAGGGATCATTACGCTGCTAGAGTTTTATTCAGGACTAAGATAACCGAGCACATTACTCCACTTCTGAAATATTCACACTGGCTTCCAGTTAGTTACAGAATAGATTTTAAAGTGCTGCTACTAATCTATAAATCACTGGATGGTTTAAAGCCAGAATACATCTGTGATATGCTTAAGGAATATAAACCCAGTAGAGCTCTTATATATGGAGGACGGAAGCTGCCAAAAATAAATAAATGACTCGATGAGTAAATTAATATGGAATTAAATGTACCAAAAATAATATTACAAAATAAAGGTTGGAACATACATGTATATTTCTGTTTTAATTTCTTGCTTTATGTCTTTACCTAATTTCCCTATTTATTTAATTTTCGTTAAAAAAATATATATATTTATTTTTTACATATTTTTTTAAATAAATAAATGGGAAAATTAAATAGGAAAGTAAATAAATTGGGTAATTAATACAAAGGTAAATAAATATATAAAGGAGCATATTAAAACAGAAATATTAATTTGTTACATTTTATCAATTAATTAATGCTTACATTTAAGATTGTTGTTGGTACATTTAATGGCATATTAACAAATTTATGTATTTATGTATTTATTTATTTATTACTTTGGCAGCTTTCATCCTCTATATATTCTATTTTATATTCAGATGAACAGGATGAGAAAAATAATGTGTTTTTTTTAACATTAAAGCATGTAAACATGTTCTAGTAGAAACCCAAAATACAAGTATGAACCTGAAAATGAACATGATATGGGACCTTTAAATCCAGATAAAAACATGTTTCTTTTCATGTGATTGAGCTCTAAAACTTGTAGCCTATTCTATTCCTACTACACTTTGATTCTGTGTTACGTGTTTTTATTCTTTTGATTATATTACTCTCTGTATAATTACTATTTTATGTACTTTGTACTTTGTTTTAATCATATTTTATATCTGGATGTTGCTTACAAAATGTGCTGTAGAAATAATCTTTGCTATTGCTAATGCAGAACTTCTGAGAACCTGGACCCTCTTGTGAAGCTGGACATCATCCAGCATGTCAGGTCCAGAGCTCTGGCTCTGAGCAGCGTGTTTTGTGTCGGAGGTGAGTGTCGGGCTGGAGGCTTACTGTGATAAGTGGGAGCCGGTCATTTACATGACAGGATAATGAAGAGGTAGAAGTCAATCACTGTTTCCTCTTTTCAAAGTCCACGGACTGCTCTTTGAATATTTTTAGGCCCATTATTGCAAATAGCAGACTCCAAGTTCTTTAGGTTGAAAGCTCATTTATGGCGAAATAATAGATATCATTTTCAATTAACTATAGCTGGTGGCAGAGTTTTGCTTTATACTGCAATCATTATAGCAATCAGCGCGGTATTATGGTCGGCGGGATCTGTCGCTGTACATCATGCAGGATTTCAGAGGAAACATTTGGCCTTAGTCTTTTTGATAATGGACTGTTTGGGCAGCATAATAGAGAAGGGTGATAGAGACAGAGTCAGTAGCTTTATTGCCTTCTCCTTTCCCCCCAGGCGGCCATGCCGGGGAAAAGTGGGGTTCTGGATTCAGATGAGAGCAGCTTGATTTGGAGTGCAGCATCAGGGTCATCCATGTTGCCTTCAAGATGCTAGAATCTCCTGATTGGATTCGGCCCATCAGACAGGTACAGTCTACGTCGTCTACCAGGCTTATGGTAACATATTCAGACACATTTAAAGGTGCAGTGTGTAGGATTTGGCGGCATCTAGCGGCGTGGTACCGTAAAAACGTGAAAGTCTCTCTCTAGAGTTGCTGTTTGGTTTGTTCGTTCTGGGATACTGTAGAAACATGGCGGAGCAACATGGCGGACTCCGTGAAGAGAGATCATGGCCAAGCTTCCAGGAAGAGCGCCGGGCTTTGAAGCAAATTTTACATAGTGGCCAAACGGCGGTACTACAACTTCCATGTCCGTCAAGTGACGCCATCGTGCACAAAAATACTTTTCCCATAGACTTACATTGGGAAAGAGACGTCTGTAACTCAGCGGATAATTTTGTTTTGAGGTGAATCAACTTCCCCGTTTGAACACTCTAATAATCCTTAAATCATTAGGTCCTAAAAGTTGTAAAATGCATTAATAGCTGAATCCAGAGTTATTTCCCTTCCTCCGTTCATGTGAATGAGACCCAGACCGAGGCTGGAGCGAGGGCTGGGAGGCGGAGTTAAAGGAATATATATGCGCCTGTTCTATGTGCCCAATGGATGCGGAAGATGGCCAGATGATCGGGGTACTTTTATAGCCAGAAGTCAAGCTTTTTTTGCTTCATACAATGAGCAACTCTCACAGGAATGAACGGGTCCAACGCTGTATCCAATTCTCTTAATACATCCATGGTTGTGGCTAGAAGGTTAACACAGGAAAGTGCGAAACTCTCGCAAGAAGCTTAAGGTCAGGCGTTGACATAGAATGGTTAAGGTTATGCTTTGACGTCAAATTAGGATAAGTCATCGGGCAGCGAGTCTCATGAGTTTTGCAAGTTTTCACAATTTGCGGGTTACCTTCTAGACACGACCGTGAAGAGGAGCTACTCCCTGTAGATATGAAGGGCTCATTCTAAGCTAACAAAAACAGCTAATTCTGAATATTATATTCCATTTCTGCTAATAGAGCCCCCGAAATCCTTCACACTGTATCTTTAATACTAAACAGTTAATAAAAAACAGTTTTCAATTGCTTCCACAGCAGGAAAACTAAACTCCAAATGTAGTTGTGTGTCTCTGCATGTGCTCAGGGCTTTTGGTGTCCTGAGAAGCAGCCTTTCATCTCAAACTAATCCACCATCATGTGGCCGTTCAAGCCAACACCAAGCGCATCATAACTCAGCCTTTAGGTTAACAGATGTGTAATTCTCCTGCAATTCACATCTGGTGATATAGCGTGATCCTGTATCTGTGTAATCATACTCTGCTCTTCTCCCTCCTCAGATCCTCAGGGGCTTCAGAGGTTGTAACCATTGATATGCGGGGTGTCGGATGTGTTGTAACCTGTTCACTACCCACTGGTGGGCAATTTAATATAGCTAGATTAGATTGTACAGTCTGGGGCACTGCACCGGACTGTTGTGGTGAAGAGGGAGCTGAGATCTGGCTTCAGGAAGCACGTTATTGGAGTTTCCCCCCCCCCCTACATCTCTCTGGTGTACTCTGCTACGGAGCCCGGTTTATCTGTGCTGCTGATCAATTCTTGATTAGAACAAGAGCCTCCTCCAGCAAACAGGCCGTGCTCTACCCTGCCTGAAGGATATTTACACCGGGCGCTGCCAGAATAAGGCTAGGAGAATCATTAAGGACCCCAACCACCAGGGTAACGGCCCTTTTCTCCCCGCTGAGGTCGGGAAGGAGGTCCCGGATACTCCAGACCAGCACTGAGAGGCTCAGGAGGAGCTTCAGCCCACTACGATCCTAAATGAGGTCACTGCTTTAAACACAGGGCAGTGCATTCAAACACAGCTGGAGTCTGACTTTGTTCTTTTTAAAGTAACTGACTGTTCTTTGGAAGAGTGAGTCACCGTTGGTTTCATGCATCACGTCTGGCATGCAGAGTCAGAACAAAAGACATTTTGTAGATTCAAAATTTATTCTTTTAATACATACATATTATTTAGGATGTACAACAGGAGGGAACCGGGTCAATACGAGCTCACTGAGGGAGCTGATCAGCCAGCGGCGAGGGATGAATCAGTCACAGGACTCATTCACTTCAGCCAGATGTGTTTGTCTCCAACATCTGCATTATAACCAGCAGCATACTTCTTCCCAGGGAGCTACGAGGACAAAACAAATTGACAATTAAATTAAAAGGAACAAGACTTCAGAATCACATGTTTTAACGCCACTAATTTCTTTAAAGCATCAAAGCAACTTGCTTTTTAGGTTGTAGCCGGCTCAGTTTTAAAGCTAGAAACATCATTGAAACTAGAAAACCTGAAGAATCCATCGGTATCAACCATGTCATAGTAGCTTGTCGCAAAGGAGGTTAAATAACGCTCCAAATTTACGCTAAATTCTGGCGAGGAAAAACTGTCATGGCAATTTTCAAAGGGGTCCCTTGACCTCTGACCTCCAGATGTGTGAATGTAAATGGGTTCTATGGGTACCCACGAGTCTCCCCTTTACAGACATGCCCACTTTATGATAATCACATGCAGTTTGGGGCAAGTCATAGTCAAGTCAGCACACTGACACACTGACAGCTGTTGTTGCCTGTTGGGCTGCAGTTTGCCATGTTATGATTTGAGCATATTGTTTTATGCTAAATGCAGTACCTGTGAGGGTTTCTGGATCAATATCTGTCATTGTTTTGTGTTGTTAATTGATTTCCAATAATAAATATATACATACATTTGCATAAAGCAGCATATTTGTCCACTCCCATGTTGATAAGAGGATTAAATACTTGACAAATCTCACTTTAGGGTACATTTTGATAAAAAATAGATACAAAATGTGCGATTAATTTGCGATAAATCGTGATTAACTATTGACAATCATGTGATTAATTGCAATTCAATATTTTCATCAATTGACAGCCCTAATAATTTTGTATTTCAAATGAACTTGTTCTAATTTAAATAGTTGAAAGCATCTAATCAAGATAACCGGGTTGCCTGCAGAGATCAATTTAATACTTCTCAACACTAAATATAAAGACTTTTAATATTTACGAGTAATGCAGGAATGTTGTTTATTTGATCCGCAGAAAATTATTTTCATAGTTGAATAATCAGTTAAATCATGCGAGTAAAAACATTTTGAAAAGGAATACCTTCATGTTTTTTGTTTTTTTTACATTAATTCAATATTTGTTCCTGAATTGAATGAAAGTTGTAATACATCAGTGTTGCAAACGTCCTTCCGTGACTTTACATTGTCATCTAAAGTGTCGCTGAGGGAGATTACGCCAACCGCGTGTCACAGTTCTCATTCTTTCCACTGAGATCCGGGGCTCAGAACTAAATGTCAGGTCACAGCCTCCTGTAGCATTACGCAGCCGGATTTTTGCCGCAAGGGGAGACAAAAAAGTCTCCAGTCGATAAACAGAAAAGGTCAGACCCAAATGTTTCCCTGCAAGACTGATGATACCAAAAGCCTTGTAGAATATTCCATATCTGGCATTTGCCTCCTTGAAACTACGAAGTCGCTCAATATTTCAGCGGAAGGAAATTAGTTCCGTGACGCCGACGACGGCACCGCACCGGCTCTACGTGGCAAAGGGTAGAGAAATAAAAGTATTCAGTATCAAGAGAGACAGAGGCGGGGTTCCTCAATGTCATGTTGTTGGTTTCAATAAAGTGATCATCACAAGATAATACAACTCATCCTCAGATAATGACAAAATGAAAGGGCAACTCTGACTCCTGCAACACAGCTAATTAATGTTACCAGCCAACAGCAGGCGATGTCTCATCAGGGATGTTCCCAGCTGATCGTTGGGATCAGGACACAACAACCTCGTCTCGAATTTATCGTGTTGGCTAGAAAACATGATCATTTCTTATTCTTAGTTTACTGTGAACTCAAGGCAGGCTAACCCGTCGGCCGATATAGCTCATCAAAGACACACTAACATCTGTATTTGTGTACACATTAGGGCGATTAATGCAATTTTGTCTTCCTACGATTATGAAAACAAGATGATCGATAAAACGATTATTGTGCCGCATTCCATTTCGCAATGACGCTCTCGTTTTGTCTTGTGTAATAAATCCAGCGCGCCCATTTCCTTTACAACGGTGCGCTTTCAGGGATGGACGCTCCGTGGCGCTGGCTGGCCTTATGTCGGCATGAGCAACTCTCAACAGAGATGAGGAGGAAGCGAGATTGCTGGATTTACTAGCCAATCGTGGAATTTTACTTGTCCCGGGCAAGCGGGCACTCTTCTTGTTAAGCCCTGCCTCACTGATTCCCGGCGCCGTGGACTCGCTGTGCCCTCTCTCCCTGCGGAGAGGGACGGGGCCCCCTGGCCTGCTCACTGCATGACTGTCAACCACGACGGACTGATCAGTGCAGGGTCTGCGGCGATGTCGGCAACCAACCCGACCCATCTTGAAACACGGACCCCATCTCGTTCACCATGCTTTGTGGGTGTGACTATTTTGCCACTATTATTAATCGTATGATTGTCCATAGTTAATCACGATTAATCACAAATTAATCACATTTTTTATCTGTTCAAAATCAACCTTAAAGAGAGATTTGTCAAGTATTTAATACTCTTATCAACATGGGAGTGGACAAATATGCTGCTTTATGCAAATGTATGTATATATTTATTATTGGAAAACAATTAACAACACAAAACAATGACAAATATTGTGGGCATGTCTGTAAAGGGGAGACTCGTGGGTACCCATAGAACAAACTTACATTCATATATCTTGAGGTCAGAGGTCAAGGGACCCCTTTGAAAATGGCCATGACAGTTTTTCCTCACCAAAATTTAGATCAAGTTTGGAGCGTTATTTAACCTCCTAGTATGACATGATTGGTACCGATGGATTCAATAGGTTTTCTAGTTTAATTTGATACCAGTAGCTTTACTGTAGCTTCAAAACTGAGCCTGCTACAACCTAAAAATCACATTGAGTGACTGCGTTAAAGAAATTAGAGGCATTAAAACAAACGAGCATCTTGTCTCTACATACCGATTTAAAGGCGTAGTATTTTTCATCGTAGTCGTGGGCCCCGATGGTTATCTCTGGCAGAAACTTGGGTATGTGGGCCAGGTTTGCCACCATCTGTTTGTCTTCCACGCTGTAAAACACAGAGGAAATGACAGCACAAAAAATGAGCTCATAGCAGCGTCTGATGTGTGCTGATCTATGGGCGGAGGACGGCGTATAAAAGGCAATCAGAAGGAATCTGCATTTTGAGTTGCCTGCGTGATTCGTTTCAGGTACTTTGCATATTTATCCATAATGAGTATGACAAACGGAGGCTGAGGTTGAGAATCCCGACTTCACCTGTTGGAGGTCTTCCTCTGTGTAATTTGCATTTAAATGTGGAAAACGTAGACCATTAATCAAGAACTCACAGAATCCTCATGTGGTGGTAGGTGACATCATCCTGCTCCAGCCACGGCCCTTTGTCAAACTTCAGATACTCCACGTCTTCTGCCACCTGAGGACCAAACACCATAAATAACGCTGTCTACAGAAGCAGTAAATAGATTTTAGGGTTCAAAATTACACCCAAAGAAATGAATCACCCAGCTACTGCCCACTATAGTCTTACCCTTTCTACATCTTGGGCTTGGGTTGCATCATAAGCCAACACTTCTGTTGTTTCGCTAAAAGAAAAACACACAAACCTCAGTTAGGTAAGAAAAATAAAACACAAGCTGGCTTTTTTAATATCAAATTACAGGAGAATCATGTATGATTCATGTGTATTTTGACAATGGTCAGAGATCTATTACATATTTGTTTTACTTAAGTTCAACTACTCACCTGATTTTGGGCAGGAAAGACTTCTTGTAGCTGTCCTCGATGGCCTTCAGATATGTCAGGGGCACATTCTGAAGATAGGACTGAGAATAAAGAGATTTTAATCCATGGTTAACATGAAGCTGATTAAAAAGCTGTGTTTGTTTCTTGTTTTTTTTAAATATGCAGATTTATTACAGTATGTTACGGAGATGATAGTATCCTGTGGTTTCAGTGTCTGCGTCTCTCTACCTTGCTGCTCTGTTTTAGCTTCTTCTGCACTTCCTCAGCTGGCTGGTCAACATAGATGACGAGGTGAGGAGGCAGGAACTCACAGATGCTGATGCCTTTGATCTCATTGTAGTGCTCCACACCTGCAAGCCACAGGACGGTTCTTTAAAAGGGACTGGATGTAAGTTTTCACACGTATAACCGTTTTTTATTGCCAGTGTGTAAACAGGTTGTAACATAACCTAAAAAAATGAGACCTTCCCGTCTCTCTGGGTTTCCTCTATCAGCTCATAGACTGCTTTTAATGTGAAGAATGTTGGCCGGTTTTCCAGGAAAAACACACCCTCGCAAGTGCCTTATTTCAAGCTCCGTTTACAGGGCTAACAGTGTGCAACTATAGCTGACGTTTACTTAGAAATAGAATCTGCTAACGCCAACAAACGACCAGCCCCCCCCCACAACTCAGACTCCAACACAAACTCCACAGAAGCACAAAAAAAACAAAGTTATATCTAGTTGAAGCCCGTCTTGCAAAACAGGAATGTTACCAACAGTTGTGTGAAAACTAGTGTTGTGAGAGAATAGCAGACCGAGAGAGAGAGAGTGGCAGTTTGTGTGAGAAAACGAGCGAGCAGCAGAGTAGAAGAGAGTTAGTTCAGCTCTGAGAATATCAAGTGAATGTACAGTGGAAGTTGCAGTTTGTACAGAAATAAATGCTGCAGCTCCTCAAGACCAACAGAGGTTTCCCGTGTCTCGTTTCCCTGCTGCTGTGTGAAGTGACAGCGAGGGTTAACTCCGGTGCGAGTAACGTTATCAACTCCGGCCCAGGAGACCAAAACTCCGGTGTCTCCCCTGTTCCTTCTGACCGCGGTCGGGAGGCTGAAGCAGGAAAAGTTAACACTAGGCTCAACATCGATTCACGGAGGGACCTTCGTCTGGTCAGCTAACATTACTGCCAAGCAGGTGACATATAGAGTGATATTGTGGTTTTAACTGGCTAATGTTGCTATCGTTAATCAACATGATGCTTGTCTATCACGTTCAGTCTTATGTGTGTCGCCTCACTGTTTTGAACGATGCTCGGACGCTGACTGTCGTTGACTTAACGGCCTTTGATATCACTGTTAACAAGCAATTTCTGATTCTTACAGAGAGCCGCTTTAACATTTCTTTTCATGATTTTATCTTATTTACCAACTAAAACCAAATGAGAAGGAAACAGAAGTGAATTGAGAAATCCCTGTCAATATTTGTTATATTTGAGGCTACTGAAATATCAATAAATGAAGACACTAAATACTCACACTCCTTTCTGATGTATCCCTCTTTGAACATGGCCTCCAGGAAGACGATATCACTGAAGGGAGAACGCTCCAGGATCACGCCTTGGCCTTAAACACAGAAGATCAGGACGTAGGTGAGCGACTCTGTTAATGCATTATCCATCCTGTCAGACACACACATCCGTTTCTAAATATGATTGCTTAAATCACTCTGCTGATATCACAATGGCTGCAAACTTAATAATATACAACAGTCACAAACATGGATTTTAAAATATGCACAGATCGGAGTGGGCGCTACCTGTGGTGAGCAGGTGTTCGATGGCGTCGGAGTACTGAAGCAGCCTCATGAGGTACATCCACAGCTGCAGTCTGTAGCTGTTTCCGTCTGCAGCTTTGGGGTCCGTGTAGAACTTCTCCAGGCTGCACATCCCGTTGAAGTCGACGGGAAGTGGCTCCTTCTCCTTGGTCATCTTGTCCATGTAGAAAGTGTCGGGCTCAGGCATGTAGAGCATCCCTGTAGGCACAGAACTACAAGTTATTATTGTTTTCAACACAAATACTGTCCACACTGTCTTCCCATAACTCAGTCAGTGGCTGTGATTTTTAGTATGTAGCGGGCTCAGTTTTAAAGCTAGAGTGACGATACTGGTATCATATGAAACTAGAAATACCTAAAGAATCCATTGGTGCCTTCACTTGTCGTGAAGGAGACTAAATAACGCTCCAAATCTGCACTAAATTTTGACGAGGAAAAACTGTCACGGCCTTTTTCAAAGGGGTCCCTTGACCTCTGACCTCAAGATATGTGAATGAAAATGGGTTTTTATGGGTACCCACGAGTCTCCCCCTTACAGACATGCCCACTTTATGATAATCACGTGCAGTTCATCCATCCACTGCATGACTATAAACCTGAGGGACTCACTGCTTGAGTCAGACTCTAGTGAAGGATCCCTACAGTGAGATAGTTACCCAGCTTGTCGGCCAGCTTCTGGGCCAGCGCTCCTTTCCCTGACGACAAGTTGCCGTCCAAGGTGATGATTTTACTGTGCTGATTTAACCGCGGCGTCGTCCTCTCGCCCAGTGCGTAGGCCCACCAGCCATACCGGAGGCTTCTCACCGAGCTGGTGTGAACACCTGCCTGGATGACAAAAAAAAAACACCTTTAATTGATAACAGAGCAGAGCCAGATTAATGCACGCACATTCCCTCCAACTCATTTTGCACGGGAAAAAAAACAAAACCAAGTGATTTGTACACAGGAACGCTACGTTGCTCCAGGTTTGCTGGATGTAAATTAGTTTGTGAAAATGTCAACTGAACTTTGTGTAACAATATGTACTGTGTAAACATCATTTCATCCGACATAAACAGGTATTAAAACTAGATTTGAAACAAGGCCAACAGCCTCAAGATAGGGTGAAATGTACAAACAACCATAGAGCCGTTACCATTTCAGTTTTTATTGTGTTTTAATGGAACATATTACACAAACAAATTTGCAATTAATTAAAAGGACCAAAAAGTAATTTCCACACGAACAACCTGAGGCCCGGCACAATCTGCACGCTTTGCTCAGCTGGTAATCCAGCCCTGACACAGATAAGACTGTGAAATACATTGTTTTACTTTCCTCCCTGTGAAACCTGATTTGTAGTGACAACAACAATCGATACTAAATAGAGCCCACTGATAATGTGATGATGAATTACAGTAGGCAGTGGTGGGCTGCTGGTTTCTCTGATGCAACCAGCTAAAACTAATAAATCCAACCTTCATGTAGGTTATAATAAGGTTTTATTGAGAGCTGTATTAGAGACGCGTTGATCCAACTTTATGATCATTCTGGAGGCTGTGGTTTGTGATGCTTTGTTGAATTATATTGAGCTATAATGAAAATATAGTAATGTTTCGGTCCCCTATTTTACAGTCTGTTTACACATGACTGCTGTGCCAAATATCTTTAATCTGAGCTTTAAAGATGAAGTCTCTGAGCAGATTTATTGAGTCTGAAGAAGAGCATCTGCTCGGAACGTCACAAACTAAGATGTGCCAATAAATTGTTCTTAAAGGGAGCTACAGTGTGCAGACCTTCTTCTACAGTTTTCATTGCTGTCTTCTACTGGTCCAGTAGGACCAGTCCCACTGGCCTACAACGGCCTACAACAGTTTTGGATGTGCGCGACCACTTTACATTGTTTGCTTTGCCAAATATGACATCATAAAATTCGCAGAGACCACCACAGTGATTGGTCTAAAAGGGACAGTGATGAGGGAGACTATAGGAGGGATGTGGAAGATCTAACCAGCCATGATAACAACCTCTCTCTAAATGTCATTAAGACAAAAGAAAGATCAGAGGGAATCCTATTCCTATTTCCATGAATGAGTCATCTGTTTACAGATTGGTTCACACATCACAGACACCCTCACATGGTCTCTGAACTCCTCATCACAAGAGTTTCGGTATGAAAATCAAAACTCTAGTGAACTTTTATCGCAGTACCATCGAGTGTCGTTAGGCCGTATTACAGTATGCTTTGGCAACCTGACTGCTCGGGAATGCTTTAAGGGATTGTAAAGACAGCAGCAAGAATCACTGGCACAGAACAACCACAGCTTCATCACATTTACATAACTCGCTGCAAATAGAAAGCCCAAAACATCATTAAGAATACCAGCCATCCCGCTCAGCTGACACAACGACATGCACCTCACTTTCTTTGTGTTATTGTGTACTGTTTATGTCTAGTATGTCCCTTTTGTTAAAGCAGAGAGAGTCAGAGCACAATAATTTCATTATATTTCTAATACACATGACAATAAAGTCCAATTTGAAGTGTTTATAATATTTTCTACTATGTTATCTAATATTACATGTAATTACACTCTGCACTATCTATTTCATACTATACCTGCACTGCCCACTATGTTCA
Organism: Sebastes fasciatus; assembly: GCF_043250625.1. Taxonomy (NCBI): domain Eukaryota; kingdom Metazoa; phylum Chordata; class Actinopteri; order Perciformes; family Sebastidae; genus Sebastes; species Sebastes fasciatus. The sequence continues at coordinate 29,382,495 of NC_133808.1, read as the reverse complement.
TATATCTTAGCATATTAATACACACTGTTGATACTGTATATACAGTATACCCCTTACTGTTTAGTCCACACTATGTTTCTATACTTCTGTCTGTATACTACTCTGCACATTACTGCATGTTGCACATCTGGTTAGATGCTGAACTGCATTTCATTGTCTCAGACAGTACCTATAAGTCACTCTGTGCAATGACAAAGTTGAATCTAATCTATTTGTCCACTTCATTTATAAGATAAGATAAGATAAAATGAGCCTTTATTAATCCCCAGAGGGAAATCCAGGTGTCAAAGCAGCAACATCAGCAAACAGAGTGAAACACAGGAGAGGTAAAGGTATACAACAATTATAAAAACAAGAATAGAGATATAAAAGATGCAGAGTGAATGGGTGAACATAGTGTGTACAGTCCATCAATAAATAAATGTAATATGTACATATGTGCAGTCTATAAAGTGGTAGGGATATAGGAGGTATAGTGTAAAGTAACTTTTTATAGTGTAAAGTAGTTTTTCCTTTATATTAATCTGTACTTTACTACATTTTGCACTTCTGACTATTGTCTCAGTACCTATAAGTCACTCTGTGTAATGACAAAGTTGAATCTAATCTATTTTGTCCACTTCATTTATATTAATTAGAGCAGGCTGATTGGTGTAACTAATTAAAACACAGCTTAGTGTAACTACATTTACCTCCTATCATGAGTTTTGAGGTATGAAATGGGGACAACGACTTTAAATTAGCAGATATGTGGTTGAATCTCTGCATCGAGACTAGCTTCACCAGATAGCATCATTACAAGGTGATATCTCCACATGACTGACTTGGATCTTCATGCAAACGTCGATAAATATAGTTTAACATGTAGTGAGATGACGGCTGGTTTTCTTGGTTCTCGACATGCTGTCAACATGATAAACAAACCAGCAGGCAGCCTGTCAGTCTGTGATGCTAGCGGCTCGGCGGCTAGGCTATCAGAGGCAGCTTGTCCTTGTAAACCTGAGCTCGTCTTTCAGGACTACTGAGAGTCTGCTCCTGTCTTTACCTGCTGAGTCACGTTCACCGCTGTTAGAGCTGTTGTTCCTCCTGGGAGGACCAGTCGGATCAGCCTCAGAGCCATGATGTTAACCTGATTAAACTGCCTGTCCTCCAGAACCAGAACCAGAACCCTCCTGAGGACCTGACCGCAACCCGGCTACTGAATAACACGTCACAGGGAGGAGGGCCTTTGCTCAGTCTGGTCTCACACATTATACGTTGGAGTCTGTAGTCGTTGCCTGAATGTATTTCTTTCTGATGAACCAAACATGTCTGAAACTGCAAAAATCTAAATAATAAATTTACATTAATAGATTCAAAAAAGTAAAAATTATAATCTTTTACAAAGCATCCAATTTTAATTTAAAAGACCTCCTGTTCTGTTCAAATAAATCATTGTTAATCGACCATTTGTTTTGTTTAAATCTTTTTTTTTATTATTATTTTTCATACTTTCATCTACTACAAATTTCAAAAGTTCAATACAGTAGTTACATAAAACACCTTCACATTTTTCATAACAAAAAATCTGCAAATATATTTTAAAGTATAAAAATAATATTTAAATGAAATAAATTGAACTTTGCTTCGTCTTGTCTTATACATTATACGTTGGAGTATGTAGTCGTTGTTGCCTGAATATATTTTATTTATTTATTTTGATGAACCAAACATGTCTGAAATTGCAAAAATTAAGATAAGTACATTAATAGTTTAAAAAAAAATGTTTTTTTACAATATATACATATATATATATATATATATATATATATATATATGTATATATTATTTTTTTTATTTTTTTTTTACTTTATTTCAAAGTTCAATACAGTAGTTACATAAAACACATTCAGATTTTTCATTACAAAAAAACTGCAAATAATTTGATATTATAAAATAATATAAAAAGGAAATAAATTATACAACAAATAAAATGTAAGGAAAGGAAAAGATGTCTAAAAACATTATAAAGATTATAAATTATATAATATAATGTTTAGTTTTTAAACATTATAAATTAAAAATAAAGAAATAAATATGTATATATATATATTTAACTTTATTTCAAAGTTCAATACAGTAGATACATAAAACACCTTCAGATTTTTCATTGCAAAAAATTTTGCAAATATATTTTACAGTATAAAAATAATATAAAAATAAAATAAATTGTACAACAAATAAAATGTAAGGAAGGGAAAAGATGAATAATAACAAAAAAAATTACAAAAAAACAAACAATCAGGGTCTGTTAAACAATTGGAATAAATTTAAAATGTCAGAAAATAGTAAAAATATCCATTATAAATCCCCAGAGCCCAAGGTGACACATTCAAGTTGCTTGTTTTATTTGATCAACAGTCACGAACTCAAAGATATTCAGTTTATTTCTACAAAATCTTCACATTTGACGAGGTGGAACGAGCTAATGGCATATATTGCTTAAAAACATAGCAGTGATGATCTAAACAGTAAATATGTTTGATGATGATCCACTAATCGATTAATTGACTAATCATCTGGGTTTTGTAATCAATTACTTGTGTGCTAAAATGCAAATTTTCAACATAAGAATGACTTTTATGCTTATAATAATTCTAGTAAGTGTCTTTAATTTTGATCATAGACAATGATATATGAATAGAAGTTAATCTATATGTGAATACTCTATACTAGACCCATGTGTGTGTCTGTATTTTCACCAGCAGATGGCAGTATTAGTTTGTTTTAAATGAGCCTGCTTCACCTCTGATGTCAGTAAATCCCAAATCTGTCTAAAGAAATGGTTTTATAATGTGACCGTATGCAATAAAAATGTAGGCTGGAAGTATATTTAATTTAATATTGTACTTTAGTACCATCTTTAGGTGATTTACTTTAGTAATTCTATGTTCTGCTACTTTATACTTCTACACCTCTACTGTACATTTCAGAGGGAATAATTGCAGTTTTTACTCCACTATATTTATTTTAAAGCAGTTCCTCATTCTTAGTATTTGCTGTCATTTCCCTTTTCCCAATCATTCTAGCTAAATTTCCCAATTCCCCTGAGTTCATTGGAGGTTATTCTGATCATCTGTTGGGTTTGAGGACTGTTGGCTCCTAATTAACAACTGAGAGCAGCTTGGTGCGTTTCCTCTCTCGGCCAATCAGGGTGTGACGACGACCTTTCTTTAGGGCTTCAGAAAGGTGAGGAACTGCACACTGTATTCTGATCCTTCCTTGACTTAAAGGGACTGTTTGTAAGAATCAGAAATGCTTGTTTACAGCGACACCTGTGGCCATTAAGTCAACGAAAGTCAGCGTCGGGCTCGCGCTTGTGCTCGCTCTAAATAGACATGAACGAGCATCGCTCAAAACAGTGAGGCGACACACGTCAGATAAAACCACGATATCACTATATATTTCAGCTGCTTGGCAGTAATGTTAGCTGACCAGACGAAGGTCTCTCCATGAATCACTGCTGATCCTAGAGTTGGCTTTTTCTGCTTCAGCCTCCCGACCGCAAGACCAAAGCTACGGTCTCCCCCGCGTCCTCCGACCGCGGCCAACACTGTTTTGCAAGACGGGCTTCACTAGATATAACTTTGCAGTTTTGGTGCTTCCGTGTAGTTTGTGTTGGAGTCTGAGTCTGAACAGCGTAGCCACACGCGAGCGGGCATGGGACACCGACCCGGGTGATTTATATGTGTAAGAAGTTACAAACAGTCCCTTTAATGCAAACCTCATTTCAGCTGATATTGTCAGCCAGAGAGTCTGGTATTTAGGCCCTTTTGAGACTTCTTTGTTGTCTGTCTTTTGCTTTCCTGATTGAGGGTGATTTTTGGGGCATTCTGAAACTGCAGTGAATTATGCTATTCGTGCAAGAGTTTGTGCTTGCAGAACAATAACGCCTTGCAGTATTTATTTAGATATTTATTGGTTTATTTTTATCGAAACCCCCTCTTATCAAAGAGGCATTTGTTTATTTTTGAAGAGGCATTTTATTAGGACCTAATTATAGAGGCTTTTTTTCCGTTTCATTGTGAAGGCACCACTTCATCTGTATTATGTGTGGTCTTCCTGTTCAGCTGAAATCTGGGGAATCTATCACTTACTTTGCAGATTCAAATTATTAATACAAAATATAATCAACATATGAATTATTATCTATTAAACTACTCCAGCAGTATGTATAGTAGTTCAAATTAGCCCCACCTTTACCAGCTGCAACATTAAAGTGATGAACACATGAATGCATCATATTCTTCTGCAGAATGTGTTTCACTTTTAATACTTTAAGGTTATTTTGATGCTGATACTTTTGTACTATTACTATTTTGAACGCAGGACTTTTACTTGTAGCAGAATATTTCTACACTGTTTTGCTTTTTTGACTTAAAAGTAAAAGATCTGAGTTCCACCACTGGCAGAAATACTAATTGGCTCCTTCTGCGACAGGCCTCTATATGTATGTTTTCATCTTCTATGGTTAGCGTTAACAGCTAAAAGTTGTCTTGGACCGGGCTTACGAGACACATGGGATAAATAATTTAGCTCGGTTTGTTTTCCCACAAGAAATGTAAATGTTCATAACGCTACACAGACCGAGGTTTTATGTGATGGTGTGAACAGCAGGATTTAAACCACATTAGCCTGTCAGATACAACCACAGTGTGTGTAATAATACCCCTCCCTCCCTGCCTCATGGTCCCCTACGTGGAGCCTGAAGCGACACGATGTTCTCTGTTTCTTCTATTGTCACCACGGCTCTGAGTTCACATCCAATGGAAAACCTGAGATGTCCAGTAAGTCATTATACAAATGTTTCTGGTTCAGCATGAACATGTGCTTTGAATCTTCATGATCTGGAGTAGAATTTACATAATGTGGTTTTAAACATGGCCTGCCATCTCATCGTGACTTTGCAGTACAGCGATGAGCCACCAATAGGACAGGTGTAGTGTGGTGGAGATGCTGTAACTGTAACGCTAGTTTACAGAGAACGATACCCAAACAATGATTATCAATGTTTCTCCCTCTAACTCTTGTTTTCACAGTGATAATAATGACTTCACACATTTGCAATCACCTTCTTATTTAGTTTGGCTCATCTTGTCCTGCACTTTCCCCTACAGCTAAGACACATACAGTACGTTCACACCTGAATACTGAATACTTTACGTAACACCTCCAGTCTGTCAGCACACATAATGTGACTCACTAGCTCTTTCCTCTGCTGTAGGCTAGGAAACCACCAATGTAAACACGGCTGACAGTCAACTACACCAACTCATATTTCATACTCCGTTCAGAGTGAGGAGCACTAGTGTTTCAGCTCTGCACAGTGAACTCAGCTCATACCGAACCCACAGGCAGATCTAATTCAGGTAAAGGTATAATATGCAAGAATAATCCCTCTCAATCATCACTTATGCCCCGCTAGAAATGTGTGGTGATTTCTGTTTCTGCAGAGTCCCTGCAGCCCTCTGCCTGTATTCTCTCTTTTCTTCTTCTTTTGCTGTACTCGGGTCGTTCCTGGGCGTCTGCGTACAGCCTTTGGGTCCCACGTGAGGGTGTAACCCCCAGCCAATAACAGTGCGCAGGGTGTGCAGCCCGTTCAGCTTGTCACGCTTTGTCACGTCCCTCGACATCTGATACCGAGACAAGTCTCTTAGCTCTGTCAGATACAAAACAGTCATATTTCACGGATGACAACTGGTTGTGTTCATACTTGCCAACCCTCCCGATTTTCCTTGGAGACTCTCGTTTTTCATTGCCCTCTCCCGGTTTCCTCCCGGGGTCACAATTCTCCCGATTTATGGCACATTTTCACACTTTTCTTTCCTTTACGGTACTTAACCTGTTTCTGGCACTGCAGAGCGTCTATAAGCTCTACTGTTTCCACTCGGACGACAATAAAGCTACACTAAATGTAGTTTCCCGGCGGAAGAGAGCTGTCTATGCTCGTGAAACAGCGCAGTTTGAGTTCATGTTTGAGCTGTGCTTGCCGCTGTGCACATAACAGCGTGCAGCATCCCAAAGTTGGGCTTGACGTAGCGAAAAGCCGTCATGGCGTAGCACAAACCATTGGAAATAACGGGGTTCACAGCGCAGTAGTGCCGTTGACGCATTGTGTCTGAAAGGACCTTCAGTGAGTGAGAGACGGAAGGAGAAATGGAGAGTACTAAGAGAAAGAAATACTCAAGCAGGAGCAAAAAATGAATAAAAACAGATGAATATTAGTTTATTCCAGAGATTCATACAAGTTTACGCCAGAGGGGCAAATTATTCTCTATTCTTTCCTGAGAATCAAAGGAAAAAGTTCGACACCAGACAGGACGTGTTTTCTTTTAAAGCATTTAACAAAAATTGTGATATTCCCCTAACCTTACCCAAAGTGTTTCCATTGCCAAAGCCCTGTATTTTGTACCATCCACCCCAACCACCGCTCTATGACGTCTCTGCGGTACAAGAACACAGCAGTGTGTGGACTGGAAAAACTGGAATTATATTTTCACCAAAACGTTATTAGGCAAAACTATTCAGTTGTATATAAACATGACTTTTAGGAGACAGGAGCGGGTCATCATAAACAAAAGGGTTCATCTAGGAAGTAAAACATTTCCTGGATTGAGATATCTTTTGTGCCAGCAGCAATTTGAACCCGCTGTTGACACTACAGGAAAGGTCAGGAGGGGTCACCATAAACACTGAGGCTGCGGTGGAATTTTTTTTTTAGCTTAGGAAGGTTCCTAACTGAGTGAAATGACCCAGAAGTAGCAGCCATGATAAGAGCTGTTTGAATCCTCTTAATGCTAAGGAAAGGTGCTTCAATGCTTCCTTTCTTATCTCCTTTAGGGTTCACTGGACCGTCCTTTACGAAAGGAAAGGTGATAATGCCGTCCCGCAATTCCTTGCGGCAGCAACATTTAAAGTGACGTATGTCAATAACATCCACCGTTGCATAAATCACCAGCGAGCAACCTCCGGGTCTGAAAAGTGAAACCAATGCGGCTTCTAACAGCCAGTAGGGGGCGACTCCTCTGGTTGCAAACAGAAGTCTGATTGTACAGAAGTCTATGAGAAAATGAGCCTACTTCTCACTTGATTTATTACCTCAGTAAACATTGTAAACATGAGTTTATGGTCTCAATCGCTAGTTTCAAGTCTTCTTCAATACAGCATGATGTTCATTTAGTAAATGATGGTCCCATTTAGAGTCAAATAGACCATAAAGCAGGGGATGCTTTAGGGCGGGGCTACCTTGTGATTGACAGGTCGCTACCACGGCGTTGTCCGGTCTGGGAGTTGTCCGTGATGTCGTCATTTTAACATTTTGCCTAAAAATGTCTTCTTCAGCGTTCGGTTGTTCTTAGCTCCTCCCTCTCGTGTCACTTCTGGTTGCAAATAAACAACATGGTGACGGACAAAAACCAAGATGGCGATGGCCAAGATTACAAACTTGAGGCTTCAAAATGGCGGTCCACATCACGGTGGCTTTTACTTATGACCTCTACTTCACATCTTTCCTCCACCTCATGATGCTCATGATTTGCTTTATTAAAAGACTCAGCAGATTGGAAAGAAGTCCTTGCAGCCAGCGTTGAGAGTTGAATTCATTCGACACACACTTACGGGTTACAGTAATACCAACTCTTTCCTGTGTTCACATCCTGACGCACAGAGACCCCCCCCCTCCACAGGAACCAGAGTAATTAGTCAACAGTAAAACAACAATACTCCACATTCAGGTCTCACGGCTGTGAGGCCAGCTGAGGGGTTTGGCAAATCCATCTCTGCCAAATTTCCGCTGCTTTTACAGCAGCTTTTATTTCACTCCTCTGCAGTTTGGAGCGGCTTTAACAGTGCCAGCAGGGAGGAGGTCTGCCTGCATTGTTTATCATTAAAACAACCCAAAGGCATGGCAACAGAAAGAGTAGCTCACATTTTCTGCTCTACTCTACACCTGCCTTGAACTGTACAAAGACACCTACAGCAGCTGCAGCTTCATCTCCACTTCATAAACTCACAACATGTGTTTTGCATTTGTAGTGCATCGCACAATTAAAAAAAAACTAGACTAATTATTAATATATAAATCAACTGGATTTATAATGTGGTGTTGATGGACACTGTTTGTTTGACATTGTGGACTGCGGTGCGATACATAATAATTCCTTGATTTGACTGACTATTTGTGGAGGATTAGAATCTGAATTTGGCAGCAGCGTTACAGTTACAGCTAGACTGGCATCTGCTGATTCACGCCTTGTATCATTTCCTGTTTCCCAACACAGGGGAACAACTGCAGGATGCTCAATATGAAATCATTTTGCAGAGTTGTGCAATTTTACCTGTTTTTTTTATTTATTTTTACAAAAGGGTTTTCACAGCATTTTGCAACAGCCTTTGAGAATGATTAATTTATTAGTCCAAGTGTTTTGAGTCATTTATCTGATATCAAACATTCGCCAGTCCAGCTTCTCAATTTCACAGATTTGTTGTTTTACATCTTTACAGCAAACTGAATATTTTTAGGTTTGACATCCCCTTTGGTGGTTTAATTGTGATGGACATTTTTGGGGGCTATTTTCTGACATATTATAGCTTAAACAATTTTGTTTTCTTTTGTGCATTTTACCTTTCCTTTAGTGTGTTATATAGTTGTTTGTGCATGTGAAAAGTCTGCAAAGTCCACACCAAAGGGAATTATTCTCCCCCACAGAAACACTGCTCCTGAACTGCCTGAAACACCCCTGCCTTTTCTTCTGTAATGTGGTGATGTCACCAAGTAACACATTTGCATAATACCTGCCTATAGCGGCTAGTTTGGCACACTCTCAAACAAAGCTAGTTGGAGCGGAGCTGGAACGGAGTCCGAAGGGTTTGGTTCGGTTGACCAATCACAGCAGAGTGGGCCAGCTGACCAATCAGAGCAGACTGGGCTTGAAAATAAAGTTTTTTTGGAACATTAAAGTATGTAAACATGTTAGAAACCCAAAATACAAGTATGCACCTGAAAATGAGCAAAATAAGTCCTCTATAATCAAGAAAATAATCAGCAGATTAATCAATAATGAAAATTATTTAAAAGCTGCCCCAATATTGACATTATTTTTTGCACGTATTGCACGTCCATCCTTAGCCGTTAAATGCTACATCAACCATGTCGCTGAAGCTTTTCACAGTAAAATCCCATAAAATATGTCGAGCAATAAGGGGGGCGTGTGAACCTCAGTTTAATGCTCCTTTTGGCACATGAAAAGAAGCATGTGGCTGTCTCCCTAAAAATATACAACTAACTTGCACTTTGCTTTAAACATAATGCAATCCAGATATTGTGAAACATTTACTGCCAATGCAACAAGTTTGCATTGAAGATATCTGTAACTGTGAATGTCTTGCATTTGTTTTCCCACCAGGTCCACCTCTGGCTACTGACGCATAATGGTGGCTATTTTAGGCAGCTTACAGTACAGCACGTCGTAAAAATTAGGGAGACATTTAAAAAGTTAAAGCTCATGCTTTGGCATCGTTTTCTAGCACTGAAGCCGTTAACGTACAGTAGAAGCCGTCTAAGCTTAACCACAAATGGGACACAGGATAGAAACCCATAACCTGTGAAGGGTACTGCCCCCAAAACCTACTTTATTTCTGACATTGAGGTCTCTCCGTCTGGCTTCCGACCAACAGCACAGCAGTAACCCCCATACCTAACTAATAACATCACACAATTGACCACACAAGTGCAAATGAACAGAAATCATGACACTGGCAGGGTGCTTTATATACGGCCTTCCGTTCATTTTAATGGCGCTGTGGTTGAGGGTGTAATGGATCTCTCAGCTACATCTCACTGTGTTGAAAAACTGCCCTCCTGTCCTTCACACGCGATTCCTTCCCTTCCCAGAGGGCAGCGGTCCTGCTTCTCGTCAAGCCTCTGCCTGTTTGAAAAGGACTCTGCTGTTCAGAGAGCGCCTGATGGTCGATGCAGAGTTTCTACTTGTCCTCCCGTTACTGCAGCTGCAGCATGGAAACCCATCATTACCACCACAAAAACAAACACACTTATAACGTTTGAAAGGAGAAAACTATCCATGTTGTAGTAAATCAGGATTAATATTTAAATAACCTGATTATTTGTATTTAAGTAAAACTATAATGTCTTAATATCTGATATTGACTTATGATCGTTTTGCATTTGCTGATCAATTTTAATATTTTGCTTCCATAACATGTCTTCTTTCAGACTAGTGGAAAGAAAATATCCAAAATACACATTGAGGTGTTTATTTTACTACTTTTACTACTATGTTTAATTGTGTCTGTAGATTTCTCCTAAATTAATAAATAAGTTAGCATTAGATAATGCCTCATTTGCATATTTAAACATAACATTTCAGAAAGCTTGTAATACAAAACAATTATCATGTTAATGTAAGTAATCAGCTGGGGAAGTTTTTTATTCACCTGTAGTTTCTTAATGTAGTGAATTTTTACAATCTATATCTTTAAAGGCCTTTAAATAGATTTTTTTTAATGTTGTTTACAGTATTTTCTGATTTATAGAGTGATAAAAAGAGATATCCAAAATGTTGACTCTAATATGTCGACAAAATGAAACAAGAATTTTCAACCTAGCTTTATCCAATGTTCGGGTTCCTGGTCTGGAAATGTATGCACATTTGCATATTTAAACATACTGTAATATTTCAGAAATCTTGTTGTTGTTGTTGTTGGTCTATCGGCTGCTCCCGTTAGGGGTCACCACAGCGGGTCATTGATCCGCACATTGATTTGGCATACAGGCTTTACGCCAGATGCCCTTCCTAATGCAACACCCCCTGGATGGGGGTATTCGTGTTTTGGTTGGTGGGAGGAAACCGGAGAACCCAGAGGAAACCCACACGAACTCGGGGAGAACATGCAAACTCCACACAGAAAGGTCTTGATTTAAGAAAACTTGTAACATACAAAAATAATTGCCTTAATGATAGTAATCAACTGGGGTCGTTTCATGGGGATACCTTCCCCATTCACCAGTAGTGTCTCCCCTTAATTCATTCATGGTAGGTTTGCTGACCAATGTCCTGCTCAACACTCACTAATTATGACTTAGTGAGTCAGAATTATGAAATAATATCTCATGAATACTTCCTAGTGAGTCACAATCATGGATTTTAGCCCTCGTGACGGCCCCTCTGCTTGGTGGCTTTGCTGTTGCTGTTGTTTTCTCTCTCAGACGTGATTGGAGAGTTTCAGCAGCATGGGACACACCTGGCCCCGGTGTACCTCATGCATAAAGGCCTGAGCACTACTTCCTTTACAGATTCCTCCCAACTATTTATTTGCCTTGTTTTGATTATTTTTTTATATTTATTTGTTAAGTATATCCATGTGTCTCCCGTTTTTTCGTCCAGTAGAGCCAGACTGTGACACCCTGTTGATCACTGACGTATCCTACGTAACTATGATCACCTATGAGTGTGCCGTCTCGTAATTATGACTTACATCATATGTATTTGATACAGTCTTAACTCTGACATATGAAGTCATACATTTGAGTTAGAAAGTCATTATACTAAGAAATCATTTTGACTTTGACACCTAATTTTGAGGGATGATAATTTGCATTTTTATTGTGTGAATTTGGTGGGAATGAGTTTCCGTAAATCTCGCTCAGAGCAAAGGAACAAATTAATCACAGCAGATTCGTAACACTTCCCTCAAAGTGTGCAAGCTTCATTGCCTCAGCGTTAAATACTTTGTCTCTGAGCGCAACAGACCCCAGGACAAGACTGAACCATTCGAATGGTGAAATTGAAACGGTAAAAAAAAAAAAAAGCGGTGTTGTAATAAGTTTGGGGGAAGTTATGCAGTGGGTGGAGAACAATAAAAAGGCAGTGAGGTAGCCGGCCTTCCTGAATGGAAACCACTGCTGGGCTGAATAAAACATGGCTCTAAAGTTAGTGTGAGATAAAGACATTGAGCATGGCGTTGAAGGCTGAGCACCGGTGGCTGTCACACAGGAATGCACCGGGGCCAAATAAACAAGCACACAGTGGATTAAACGCATGGGAACAGTTGCACAGGGCTCACCAGCAACCACACGCCAAATCCTGTGGCACGGCAGCTGCCATGTTCACATCTCCCGTTTCCCTGGGTGCTGGGCTGCAGTGTTATCATGCTCAATGTGGGAGTCTCTCTGTCAAAGCCTGTGGGCAGGTGGGTTAGCTTTAACTAGCTCTCATGGAGATAGCAATGTCAACATAAGCTGAAAAGAACCTCACCTCTTTAACGTGATTTATCGTTTTGTTCAGATGCAGTGTTAGATGTGTCAGAAAACAAGAGATTTCTGAAAAAACAACCGCATTATTGATGACTTTTATGTTTCAGTTTTAGTCACCACTTCCCTGACAGTTGGTGATTCTACTGTAGACATTTTCCTAGGAAAGCCATCCATCCTCTGAATGCTCTAGGTCTCTAGTTTGTGGCTGTAAAGTTTCATGAGGCTGTGATTATCCTAGAGGTCACCACAGGTCATTTTATACAATGAGGTTAAGTTTAAAACAGTGGTCTCATTACAATGAAATGTCTCCTATGGGGACTAACATCATCACACATGAATACAGTTGGGCTCATTGGATCCACAAGAGTCTCCGCTTTACAGTGATACCCAATTTATGTAATTCCAAGACTGTTTAGGGACCCCAGTATGCAGAAATATTCAAATACATCATTTTAGAATAGGCGAAAATAACAGCTAAACTGCATGTGATTATCATAAAGTGGGCATGTCTGTAAAGGGGAGACTCGTGGGTACCCATAGACCCATAGAACCCATTTTCATGCACATATCTTGAGGTCAGCCTACTGGAGCCTCTGAAAGTCAGTAGAGTCAGTCGGGTCTCAGAGGGTTGAGTATTATTTAAGTTATGATCTCAGTACGTTCACAAAGTTTCAGTGCAGAGATTTCTTTCAACACCAGTAATCAAACAGGTTTAAAGAGTTTAACCGACTCACCAACAAACAAATAAATTCCTTCAATTCAAGATATTTTCGATGTTTGCCCATGCACTGTTTATGAAAATGTAATATCTACATTTGGTGCCAGACCTCAAAATCAGGAGTCAGAGAGTATCCTTCCTCAGAGACACGGCAGCGCTTCATGTCAGAGCCTCCACCTCGGGCGTCTCTCAGTCATCCAGCAGTCAAACTGTCAGAGATACGCTGAGCAAACACCGCTCAAGCTCCTGATGAAAGCGTGACACGTCTGTCTGCTCTTCTCTTTTCATCTTTTGCTTTTTTTTTTTTTTGCACTTTGAAGTTTGTTGCTCTGTGTTTGTAGTTTTGTTTTTGTTCATTCAGATGCTAATCAGGAAACAACAGTATGCATGTTTTGACAATAGTGACACAAACAATAAAGCTGCGTCTGTAAAAACACTAAACACTCACTGAAGACAGCAAAACAAGAAAAACACCCCTCCGATCAAACCGTGCATTTAGAGGTGGAATCATTTAGTTGTGACACAAAAATAAAATAACAATACACGTTGTCATTGTGGAGATAATGTGCATGTGTAGTTTTGCAAAATTCCAGGAATTTCCATGTGAATTAGTAGGAATTAATGGGGAAATAACCAGAATAAAATGGATATATACTGTAGGGGTTATCTGTCATATGCAGATAGAAACATTTTACCGTATCATAAGCAGACATAATCCATTCATTTGCCAAATAAATCCATTCATTTCTGAATGTAATAAGCTCCGTTGAGAAGGTGATTGGCTGCAATCTGCCATCCCTCCAGGACCTGAACACCTCCAGGACCCTGAGGCGGACAGGAAAGATTCCCACCCTGGACCCAAACTCTTTGAATCACTCCCCTCTGGCAGGAGGCTGCGTTCCATCAGGACCAGAACCTCTCGCCAGGCCTCATCACCAAGGCCCAGGATCCCCACTGACACAGACTTTATCCCCTCCCAGAGACACTACATGTTACATTAACATCTTCACATCTGTCTATATGCGTTACATTAACATTGTTGGGACTATTGCACATTCTTTTTATGTTTTGTACTGTGAACCTTTGCACATTACTTGGACAATTTTGTAAATGTCTGCACAAAACTACCCCTTCTAAAAAGCTGCACAGCTCTTTCATTTCAATTCAGATATATTGTACATATTTTTTTCAAATGTTTTACTGTAATTTTCTTCTATTATATATTTATGTTTCTTGATTTGTGCAATACTTTCTTTTCTTTTTAATTTAATTGCCTCTTATGTTTTAAGTTATGCACCAATACACCACCAAAGCAAATTTCTTGTAGCTAGGTAAAAACCCATTTGTCAATAAACTGGATTTTAATTCTGATTTGTCAAAACACAGTGTAAAATGTGTCATGTGGTTAGTTAGCTAGCTGGCAAGTTAACTAATGGGTAAAGGTACGTTGAAAATTCGAGCTGAAAGTGTGGGCTGTGTGTGCAAACTTTGGGTTTCAAGTGGCCAACTAATTTATAAATGAAATGTTTTACAATAAAGAATGAATAGAAATAGATTGCATTAGCATGCTCAATCAAGCTACATCCCACATGGTGACAGTAGCTAGCAGAAACTAGCAGGTGTCAACAAGTTATAAACTATTTGCTTTAGGCTACTATCTGCTGGTTCACTGAACTATCATAAAAATATAAAATACATTCACTCCTAATCAAAAGTTACATGAAAGCATGTAGACCTTTAGCTCAGATAGTGCAGTAGTGTTGGCTGCACATGTGATGGGAGCATGCACTGTGCATGCAGAAGGTTGATTACAGTTTAGTTACAGCAATTAGTGCATGGTTACAATTTAATTAAATGGGCATACCTTTAACCAAAACATGCCATGAGAGCTAGTATTGCTTTTTATGTGTATATAAAGGTTTGATTTCTATGTTGAAATTGTGCAAAAATTCTCAAATTCCAGAGCTTAACTTCCCTTGGAAATTTTCCGTAAGTGTTCAAAAAATCTACCGTAACTTTTCCGACCCAGTTTGCAACCGTTTGTGTGCAGCATGCAGTCAGTCAGGATTTTGTCATAACAGAAAGTAAAAGTAATTTTCCTTTGTGCCATCAAGGAAACAGAGTTTAGTATCTGAACCGGTGACAAACTTCAAGCAGTGGGAATGTGAACTTGACGGACGGCTGTTATGAAGAAGTGCCCAAGATAAACACTGCTGTTTACAGAGGAGGAACGATGGGGAGAGCTTTTTAGGGTGTGAATGGTCTCCATGGCAACTGCTGGCAACATGTCTCTAGCTGCCACTGATGTGTGGTGAGATGAGGCAGAGAGCTGCTTTTCAAATATCTAAAGGAAATCAAAACATGAAAGAGAGGCATTTCTGTATTTAGTCTACCCTCATTGATAGAAACGGGGTGGACAAAATAATAGAAACACCTGTCGGTAAAACACAATACGGTTAAACTGCAGCCTCCAACATGATCATAAAGTTGAATCAACACCTCTCTAAAACAGTCTCAGCAAAAACTGAATAATATAACCTTCATGATGGTCAGAAATACTGCAAGACTGTTGTATCAGACTGCAATAGTTTTAAATAAGTGTATCTAATAAACTGCCAACTGAGTGTAGGTCGTAATGTTTTACAGCTGTGTGGGTAACATCTTACTTTAAGTCCCCATATTTAACATACATGTTTATTAATGTATTTGTTAACAACTATAACTCCTCCTGTGGACACTGTCCTCATAGGAGAAGTCATAAACGTTAAAAAATAATAAACACTTGAAATGTCATTATAGCTGATTAAAACCACGTTATAGTGTGTTATAAACCATTTATTAAATGTTTAAATACCACTTATAAGGGGGACTTCAAGTAAAGTGTTACCCAATCAACAGCACATTCAAAAATCACGAATATTTTATATGCATACTGGCTAATTTTACCACTTTGCCAGTGCTATGCAATGCACTACATACTGTACTCAAAACCTGCTTAGAAATGCATTACATTGCCAAATGTATGTGGACACATCTGTGAGTACTTTTGGTCTGTTCTCTAATGGTTTGGGCTAGGCTCCTTAGTCTTAATGCTACAGCATACAATGATAGTTACAGTGTGCTTCCAATGTTGTGGCAGCAGCCCTTTCCTGTTCCAACATGACAGTGCCCCTATGTGCACAAAGCAGGTCCATAAAGAACTGGTTTTCTAGTTTGGCGTGGAAGAGCTTCAAGCCTATTGGGGAGGAAACTTCGGCCAACATCAGTGGTCAGTTTCACTATAATGCTCTTGTGGCTGAATGCAAGTGAATCCCTGCAGCCAGCCGGGGTCCAAAATCTTGTGGAAGGCTGATATTAGCATATTAATACCCATTGTTTTGGAATGAGATGCTAAATCACAAATGGGTGTAGTGTTTGTGTGTACACATAGTTTGTTTAAGTGTTAACATAGATTTGGTCATGTAATAAAGTATGGACGACTGAACCTGCCAAAATAAAACAATTAAGTGAATAAATAAATAAATGACTCATTAAAAGTAACAAAAATAATATAAAAAATAAATGTAGTCATTAATTAAATGATAAAATGTGACATAAATTATTTCTGCTTTTTTATTTGTTTACCTTTGTATTAATTCCCCTTATTTATTTACTTTTCTGTTTAATTTCCACTTTTATTAATTCCTTTATTTATTTTTAGGAATTTTTAAATGTATTTATTTATTTTTGCATTTGTGTTTTTATTTTTGTATTTATTTTTTATATTTATTTTTAGATGTATTTATTTATTTATGCACAAGGTAACCTATGTAGTATAAAAAGTATTTTGACTTAGAGCACTTTGTGACTGTAAAATATATATATATAAAAGTATGATGTTCATCATTCTCAGGGGACAAGTACACAAATACATCAGCTAAACCCACTGTACTGTATGAAAATCCAGATATTGTTCTCAGGAGTTGGTGGAGACCCAAATAGAGCTAAAAGGAGAGTGAATTTTGGACATTCGTCAGTTAACCCAAAGTTTCAAACTTCAAACAAAAAATAAATAAATAATCTTACAGCAATAATATATAGTTACACTTGACTTCTGTTTTTAGAGGCATGTTCTCTGGTCTAATTTGTATATACTTGGTGAAATAAACCTGATTTTGATAATAAAACAAGATGGTACTATGTGTGCATCAGATATTATGGAAGTAACAGGGAAACATTTGTATAACATTTCCTGCTGTGGTCAGAAAGTCAGCCAAAGAACATTATTTTCCCAACTAAATCAAAAAATCTCAGTTTACTCTGGATATATTACAAAAGCAGAATGTCTCCCAGTCACAAAGAGTCCAGTCCACCTTAAAAGTAGCTCTGACAGACTGCTCATACACATTTCCTGAAAACGCCCCGTGCGAGGAGAGAAAAAAAGGAAAAAGTCCCTCTGAGCAGTAAGAATAAGGCTGCGTTGTTTATCCAAAGAAGAGAGGGGAGGGTTGGACTTCTGGCTCAATTCTGCGCCAAACTTTTCTAACACATAACTTTGTATCACGCTACTGCCTCAATCTCACCGCACGGCTCCACACCGACCGACCGAGGTCAGAGGCAGTGACCGCCCACGGGGACTGGCAACGCGGCACCCAACCTCCGCGGAGCCCGGCAGCACATCTTTTTTCTTTTCTTTTCTTTCTAACATGGAAGTTTGACTCACCGGCTGTGAGGTCGAGTAAAGCCGGACTAACAGACTGTCTCTGGACGGATGGAGGAAGCCTCAAAAACGAAGGAGTAAAAATCAGCCGAACAAACGTTTTAAAGGCGAACGTGAACTTTGTTGTGAGCGTTTAAACCGAAGTGACACCATGTTGGGAAACACAGGATCTTATGCTAACAAGAAGAGGAAGAAGCCTGTTCTCAAACAGTAAGACTTGTCGGAAACTGTCGCTGTGTCACTTCTTTCCTCTTTACCTTGAACTGCTTCTGTTGCTTTTCCGAGAATGTGAATTATAAGCAGACATGTTGACGTCAAACAGTGAAGGACGTCAACGCAACGTTCCAAAGCACAACTGACTTTCAGTTGAAAGTGCTACGTTCTGTGCTAAGTGCTAAGTTCTATAGAACGTTCTACAGTTCTATAGAACGTTTCATAGTTCTATAGAACGTTCTATGGAACTATGAAACGTTCTATAGAACTATAGACATTCTATAGTTCTATAGAACGTTCTAAAGTTCCATAAAAGTTGTAACAATTTAGATTAGTTCATATTCGATAAATTATTAATTCGAATTTTAGCGAAAATGAAGATTAAACCGATTTAAGATCGACTGCATCCTCTTGTAAACTTCTGTCTTCAATATGTCAATAATATATCCATAACTGTACATGAGGATATGTAGTAAAAGCGGGTAAAGTGTGGTTTAGTGTGGATTATTCCGGTCTTTTGTGGCTTTGTGTCTCCTCTCTCGTGGACTACCTTAAGAATGTGTCTCGCTCGGATCTGGCATGGATATCTTGCCCTCGCGCATTAATCACAATCAAGTTGGAGAGTCGGCTGCTGCTCTCACGCGATGCTCCGAGGAGGGCGGAGGGCTCGCGGGTTCCGAGACTATGTTATTGTAATCTGATATGGCCTCGCGCTCCATCGTTGTGGGATCACTGCTGGCTGGCTCTGTGTGTGTGTGTGTGTGTGTGTGTGTGTGTGTGTTTCTTTCTTTCTTTCTTTCTCTCTCTTTTTTTACCCCTCTTGTTTCTGACCTTTTTAAAGTTTATTTCACAGTAAACCCTGACATTACGGTGAGGTAGAAGTACACAAATGCTTTACTTGAAAGTATCAATACAATAAGAGAAGTACTGTTTTAGGCTTCAGAGGGTGAATTAGCCTAATGTGGGACATTTCTTTTTGCATTTCAGACTTCTGGAATACATTGTGATAAGAAGCCAATACATTAAAGCTGCAGTGGGTAGAAATGGAGCAAATATGATTAAAAAAAGTTATTTTTATAAATAAACTATATCCTGACAGTAGTGAATGAGACAGGTAATCTGAAAAAAATCCTGTTCCTCTGTGTCCTCTGGTGTCCTCCTGTGCTCCTAATTGCATCTGTAGGATTTTACAGACAGGAGGAAAACAACCAATCAGAGCCGAGCTGGAGCCTTGCCGTCTCTGAGCAGCTGTCAATCACTCACAAACGGTCAAATTAAGCAGCGCTGATCAAATATGACTCAGTATTCTGTCAGTTAATGCCTATTTTTCTCCTCAAATGTTTTCAGAAACATCTTGTAGTGTGCTGTTTAGCTGTAAAATGAGAAAGTTTGTGACCCGGCAGCCATGTTTAGAACAGTTGAGGAAATACCAAGTACCGCCCACCGGCCGGAGCACAGCCAATAGGAACGCTCTCTCTCTCTGAAATGACTTGTGATTGGTCATTTTTTTAAAGCCTGAAAACAGAGCCACGAGGAGATGCAGAAGTCTAGTTTTCTCTCAGAACACTTGAATTAGAATATGCTGAAAGGTTATTAAGGAATTTTTGCTTTAGAAATATCAATACAATAGAGAAGTACTGCATTAGGCTACATATATAAGTCTGGGTTACAGTTCGTACTTCATCATCAAATGTAGTACTCAACTGAGTTTAAGCTCTTTTTAGTGTTGAATTATTGATGCATTATTCAAGAGCGGCAACGAATAATCGATTACTTTTCAACTATTAAAATGACAGCCAACTATTTTGATAATCGATTAATCAGTTCAAGTAATTTTTTCAGAAAAAATGTAAAAATTCTCTGATTCCAGCTTCTTAAATATGAATATTTTGCTGGTTTCTTTGCTCTTCTATGACAGTAAACTGAATATCTTCGAGTTGTGGACAAAAAAAGACATTTGAGGACTTCATTTTGGACTTTGGGCAACACTGATTGACATTTTTCACCATTTTCTGACACTTTATTGACCAAATCACTAATTGATTAACCTAGAAAATAATCAACAGATTAATCAACAATGAAAATAATCGTTAGTTTCAGCCCTATACAAGCAGTAACTAATGTTTGTTTGCCCAATGTTTGTTTGCTTGTCCAGGTGTAGTCAGATTTACAGATTAAACTGCAGATTACTTTCTGGTTTATGCAATGTCAGAAGAGAGAGGTAAAATGTCCATCCTTCTCAGGGGACACGTAGACAAATACATCTGCTAAACCCACTGTACTGTATGGAAATCCAGATATTGTTCTCAGGAGTTGGTGGAGACCAAAAATAGAGCTAAAATGAGAGTGAATATTGGATGTCAGTTGACCCAAAGTTTCATACTTAAATATGACATTTATACAATGGTAGTTACAACAGACTTCTGTTCTCTGGTCTAAATGTAAACCAAAAGACTTGCCCTCCATCACAATTCAAAACACTGCTGTGACTTTTAAACTGATTGACATCTATTTTACATAAGGATTAACAATAGACAAACAACTAAATCCAAGTAAAGGTTTGTTTACATAAGTAATATTTGTAAACGTGAAGCGGCACTTTTTAGAAATAATAACAGCACCATTTATGATGTGATTTTTAAATCATATTGTTAAACACAGATGCACTATGAGTGTGATTATAGTGATCTGGCAACTTGGTAGGCTGTTCCCAGCGTAAAACCCAAAATAAAAAGGTGGCCTGTGTGCAGACGTCTGTGCTTCTGGAGATGTGGGCACGGTGCAGTGAGGACTGAGGTTTCCTGGACAGCCAGCTGGGTTCAGCTGCACAAAGGCACCATTGAGCCCGACTGTAAAAAGCTGTGGTCACTACACAGGGGCATTCCATGGCAGATCTGCAAATCCAAATTCTCCCTTTTATTACCGTGGACGCCTTCGGAGTATGTTGCCAGTCTCTTTTGCCATGCATCCTGCTGCTATATTATTAAAAATACCCATGTAATGTATTCTACGTACCACCAGAGAACAAGTCTTCCACTCTTATTGCAGCATTCTGTAGTTAGTTTACAAGCAACTCATGCATTTAACTACTTAATAGGGCCGGGACTATTCACCTATCTCCTGATTCAATACTATCACGATACTTGGGTGCTGATTCAATATGTATTGGGTTTTCTTAACTTTTTTAACACCAGATCATGGGAAAAAGTTGAATCATACACGTCTAGGGACTTTTACTTTGGAAAATATCTAAATTAATACAGTAAGAATGTTTGATTTTCAGCATGTATGTAGTCAGAGAAGTCCTGAAGTCAAATACATCAGTCATTGTCAGGCATTATTTATTAAGACATTTCTCTCACAAATTAGTGGTATCTTCTTTTTAGTTTATAAGGGACATGTAATGTTT
Source organism: Sebastes fasciatus (assembly GCF_043250625.1). Lineage (NCBI taxonomy): Eukaryota > Metazoa > Chordata > Actinopteri > Perciformes > Sebastidae > Sebastes > Sebastes fasciatus. The sequence goes on along the minus strand of NC_133808.1, from coordinate 29,361,146 downwards.
TATACTTCTGGTGAATATAATCCAATCAATCTTATTTCCATTATGTATTTTGTATATACAGTTCCCTTTAACACCTTATTTTGAAAACCGGACGTAGTCACACGTGTCTACTTCCTCTAACTTCTCCAAGGTGGTCTCTAGCTCTCCCGTCAATAAAGTGTCAGCTCCGTTCTCTTTATCCATCCATGGTCAGCTCCATCGGGGCTGTTTGAATGCATTTAACATAAATGTCAGTATCTGGGTGCTCTACGGTTGTATCATCGACCCATTTGACCACGGAGATGAGAGCGACGGCCGGCTCGACCGCAAGTTACCGCGATACAATAGCGTTTCCTGTCTGTGACAGAGTTAGCATGCAGCTTTAGCCGTGATGTCTAGCTCTGCTTTTCCTGTCAATGTGTGAAAGTGTTTCCGTACTTTACTGGATGTGTAGTGTTTACCCCGTTGGATTTAACATGTGAGGGTGCAGGTCGTATCCACGATGACCCTCCGCCGCTTTCTACTTTTTTGTTTTGGCTCGCTGTGGTTTGTTTTGGTTGACGGATACAGAACGGATATGACGTCACATTACTCTGAATACAACAATAAAAGCAGTAACTTTGTTTTACCTTTTTTTTTTTAACTAAACGACAATAACTGTCAGTGATTTAATGACATTGCTTTTATCACGAAACAGAAAATGAATTCGGCAGCTGCTTTGTCCTTTCTCAGCCATGCACAGTATTGTTTTTCAACAGTAGCAGCACTCCTACAGGTCGTTGTGAAAATATGAGTTAATTATAGTGCATAGGGCTCATTAAAGCCCTCCACAGAGAGTGCAGTGGCAATGTGTACTTAACACTGAGTAAGTGGATTATAAGTTATACGCTTTATAGTGACTAAGCATTTATTTTAGCAAACAATGGTATCCTTAATAAGAAGGGATAATGTGCTTCAACAGTGCAAATGTGTTTTGGCAGTAATCTGAAAAGGGATTGTGAGAAACACACACACACACACACACACACACACACACATACAGGCAGACATGCTGATAAGAGGTTTGGAAGAACGCCAAAACACTCCCGGTGAGCAGCAACAAAGTTGCCCTTTGTTCTTTGCCCTTTGTTTGATTTTCAAAGAGGAGTCTTCACAAACACAAGTTAAATACTTCTCTATTTATCATTGTCTAAGGCTACAACCACACCGGTACATTTTTGTTTTTTAAAACGGCGTCTTAAAACCAAAATGACCTCTGTGCACATGAGCATTTTAACAGCGTTTTAGAAATAGTCTCCGTCCATACTACTGGCGACCTTACCTTGGAGGGTTGATCCCTGGCTATTCTTGTCCACACGTCGAAATGCCCTAAAGGAAGTAGACACTAATTATTCTTGATGTGTGTACAGGTGTAGGGGGAAAATATTCAAAAGTCTATATTCAAATGAATGTAATCTAAACAACGGACGGGACGTGGTTCTTTCTTTCCAGACACGAGTGCTATCCGAGCAGTATCTGTAAAAGTTCAAACTAAAATACTTTGCATGCGTGACATGAAGAAGCATGCCTCCATTCCCTATTAGAATAGGCTCCGTCCCAGAGTGCCATGCTGGCCAGAAAGTTCAGCCCAAACCAGATCCAGCCTCAGAGCTTTTAAAAACGTTTGGTGCAAACCTGACCTGCAGCCAGTGTTTAAAAGTTGGCTCTCAAGAGTCTGTGGCTTGCTCCCTCTCCAGAGGATGCTGGTTTCAAAGGACTCCCAACGGTGCCCCCCCCCCCCAGAGTCACAGCAAAAAAAACAACATGTAAACATCTATAGAAACTTCTGCATCCAATTCTCCACATGTTCTCTCCCACATTCATAGCTGAATACATAACTGCTGGGTCACGCTATTGCCTCCGCATATTTCTGAGGCTCCACTTGGACGCAGTGAATTTAGCAATTTATTGGCAGAGTGATCAGATCATAATCTGTCCTTGATTTTTATATATGCATTCATGCTGTTTTCTTAATTTAGTTTTGTGCTGTATTATGCAGCTGGAGAGTAGCTTTAACCACATTTTCAGTGGAGTGAACTACAGTGTTTTTTATCTCAGCATGAGCATAGAGTAACAGAAAACCTAAAGTTTTGATCGATTGTAGAACGTTAATCAGCCCCGTCTCCTAAAAATTAAGTTCCCATACAATGAAACTGCATTTTGAATTATGTTCAAAGAGAATCGTAGTTGGTCGCAGATTCCGTTTGATTTTGATGCATCACAAATACGTTTGTAATGATAGTCAGAAGGCCGCGTGACGCTGGGTTCATACTGGATGCGGAAGTGCGGTGAAGCGCAGTGCTATGTCGATCGTCACGCGAGCAGAAGCCTGGCTGTTCACACTACAAATGCAATTCTCTGTGTTTGTGTGTCTGATTGTCTCTCTCGCTCTCTGCTTAGACACAAATATTTGGAATAAGTACGTAATTTAAAACCCATGATCACAAACAGCAGTGCCACTGGGCTATTTCTAATAAACGTAGTGGATGGATTTTTAAATTTGATTGAGGGGGGGAGGGAATCAGGGGTATCAAGTTCTCTGTGAGAACAGCAGGGAGAGAGGGGAGGGAAGTCAAAAGCGTGCGTTTGATGCATATTTTATCATCTTATCCGAATCAGATCATTTATATCATATATAATATATCATTTATATAGTTTATAGTAGATTATCAGTGTGTTTTCTTGCCAGATTCGCTCGCGGCACGAGGAGAAAATAGACCTGGTGCTGAAACTTATCGCTGAAGGTTGCGAGCCGGCCGCGGTGCGTCCTGTGTGAACAACCCAATTGGTTTACGTGGGTGCCAAAAGGACACGGGCAGCGCTTCTACGGAAATCTGGGCACTTCCGCATCCAGTGTGAACCCAGCGTAAGGAGGAGGACTGGGTGGTGGATGGATCAAACATACACAGGACTTTACTGCTGTTCGTGTCCCGTGTGAAACTAAAAGTCAACGTTCACTTATTTTTAATATGCGTCTGTAAGCGTAGTCATTTTCAGCCAAACCATGATGTTTTTACTAAACCGAACCAAGTAGTTTTGGTGCGTTTTTGTTTTGTTTTGTTTCAATTTAGAACTGTTTTTGTTGTAACCCATTCATCATCTTGTACATTTAAGTACAACATGTGTTATTTTGTGCGAGTTCTCGGCTCTATTTTCTACCTCTCTGTCTGGAGAGCTCTTTGTAGACTAACGGCCCGCTTCTGTAAACTATCCGACTTCCAAATTTGCAGTCTGTGTTTTCCAGCAGCCAAACGTGTATATAGAAAGCAAAGCACGCTTTTCCTACTTCTGAGCCACTGAGTCATCCATCTGAATCTGGCAGACGCTCCGCCTGCTTCGAGCAGACGAATGTGTGTCAGTGTCATTACAGCAGACTGAGAGCAACATGAGCTGCCTTTGACTCTGAGACAGAGAGGGGTGACCGGGTTCAGAACTGTACTCTTTTGCATTGAGATAAGGAAACCAAATAGAAATCGAGTGATGAGGTAAAAACATCTGCCTTTCCGACAATGAACGTCCTGATGTCTGCTGCTCAACCCCGTGATCCATAGCAAATCAAGGTGGAAAAAAAAATGGTTCTGAATGCTGGCTTTTGTCTCCGCTAGGCATTTCTTGAGAGTGAGATCAGCCCCGCTCTGTTTTCAGAGAAGGTACAGCTCGGGTCTGAAGCCAGCAATCAAGTTCAGGCTGCATTCCCTGCAGACAGAGGAGGATATTTTATAGCCTATCATTAACCAAAGTTTCGGTAAAGAGTGAAATTTAGGGAGGAATTTCGGTAGTTAATTCACTGGCTGAAACTGCAGATATGCTTTGGTAGTAATAGACGAGGATAAGTTGTTGACGAGGATGCGTTTTAGGGCTGAAACCAAATGATTTAATGTGATTAGATTTGGCCAGTCTGATACAGATCATTGATTGGTTCTTATTGATAAACAGGCTTTTTTACTGAGAAAACTCCTGCTTAAGGATATCTGAAAGAGCCACAGCCTTTATCTCATGTCTAAGAATTACCCATAAGGCTTTGCAAGACATTGATAGCAATCATAACTCATCTATTATTGTAATCACATCATGGATTTTAAGTCCAGTGTGAGCACACTTAGACTAATTGACACCCAGCTGCATAAATCCAAATATAAAAGAATGCGTAAAGAATTTCTTAGGAAGGTTTTATGAGTTTTTGTATTATTTTGTGTTTCTGCTGCTCGGAAATTTATGTACAACTGCCCCAATATCAGAATCCATTGCAAAATTCTGAACATTATACCGGAAACAACTTGCACAGAGTTCTGTTTATTCTGATAACAGATGTAGTTTTTGTTGTTGTTCGTGTAATACATCATTTGAAGCTCTTTTTGTGCTCTTTATGATGGAACTATCCATGGACACATCAGATCACCATGAAGTGAGGTATAAGGGCATTTGCAGAGGCATTCAGAATTTGCCCTATTGCAGCATTAGAGGTCAAAGGTCTGAAACAGATCTGAAGTTTTTAAGTCGAAAAGTTTTAAAATACAAATAGTTCCAATGGCATCTAAGAGTATAAATGGTAATACGCAGATGCGTAATCAGTGTTACTGTTATGAGGGGGTCCTTGGAAGATGTTCTCCCTTGGAAGGGGAGTTTGAGAACCCTTGATGTAGGCGTTATGTATGTGATTGGACAGCAACAGTCTGCAGTCAGCCTGCTGCTGTCAGCTGGGTCTCAGTCGGTGTAAACAGCTGTAGACTCTTACTTTATTAAAAAAATAAAAACAGTGATTAGAGTCCACTATCATTGTCACGCTCAGGATGTGAATGGTGGCCTTGTAGATGTCTAGTCTGACCGTAAAATCACAACAACAGTTACCAATTAAGTCAATTAACCGTGATAATTCATATTTCGTAATATTAAACAGAGAAGCTTTTGTCAGTACGTAGATTAAAGACATGTTTATGGCAGAGGGCTTGGCGCTTGTCGGGATTTGTTCATTAAACGCAGTTAAACCCAACAACAGATTGGCTCACGCTTATTAACATCACATTCATCTCATTTGGTAAATAACCTTGTTACCTCATTAGACCCCACTCCTCCTGCTGAATGCGACCGCTGTGTGTAAAAGACGCTAGTCTGGCAGAGCGATTAGACGGGAACTAAGCTGGCAGCTGGCGCTTTAGCAGAGATGTTGAATTTTCCCAACCAGTTGAGGATATAAACATTTTGACATTCACCAGACTGAACTAAGTTAACAAATATAAACTAGGGCTGTCAATCGATTAAGATATTTGATCACAATTTGTCCATAGTTAATCGGAATTAATTGCAAATTTTTTACCTGTTCTAAATGTACCTTAAAGAGAGATTTGTCAAGTATTTAATACTCTTATCAACATGGGAGTGGGCAAATATGCTGCTTTATGCAAATGTATGTATATATTTATTATTGGTAATCATTAACAACACAAAACAATGACAAATATTGTCCAGAAACCCTCACAGGTACTGCATTTAGCATAAAAGGGGCGTAAAGGGGAGACTCGTGGGTGCCCATAGAACCCATTTTCATTCACATATCTTGAGGTCAGAGGTCAAGGGACCCCTTTGAAAATGGCCATGCCAGTTTTTCCTCGCCAAAATTTAGCGTAATTTGGAGCGTTATTTAGCTTCCTTGGGGACAAGCTAGTATGACATGGTTGGTACCAATGGATTCATTAGGTTTTCTAGTTTCATATGATACCAGTATCTTCTCTAGTTTTAAAACTGAGCCCACTACAATCTAAAAATCACAAGTTACGTTAATGCGTTAAAGAAATTAGTGGCGTTAAAACGAATTTGCGTTAAAACATTATTATCATGTTAACTTTGACAGCCCTGATAAATACATTAAAAAAATTCAGAATGGTGGAAATTAAATTATGAGATATAAATTTAGACATAATAAGTCATAAATGTGAGTTACATTAGAGTATCTATCTTTTATACTATCATAGTTTTGGTCATAATTGTTAGATACTTATCACAATAACTGTAAAGTGTTTTTCTCAGCAGGTGCGTAGCGGAGGAATGACAACAGTGGTGTTGTGTGTCGTCCCCATTGCACCCTTTCGCTCACTCTTGGTTTCACTCCCGGTGCAGCATGTGTGTCTCATTTGTGAGTAATGACATGTATCTCCAGCGAGCCTCGTCAGTTTGTGTTTTGCACTTGAGCATGGGTGGTCTGAAACCCTTAACGTCGCCCTTACAGTGAGAGTCAGGCAGAGCACATAAAGCCGCTGTCATGGTGAAAGATGGTTTCCTTCTTGAAGAACTACATAAGTAGTGGATGGAATGACTTGTGGTAACGTTGTATATTTTGCATGCTAGTGTCTGTGTTATTTATTCTGGGCTGAAGATTGTGTCCTTCAGAAAGAAAAACACTTTTCATGTTTGAAAAGATAGAGAGTGGACTGGATCTGTTCATGTTTCTCTAGATAAACAACCTGTCTGATGGCTACAGCTACAACGATTAGTTAGAAAAATAATAGCCAACTGTTTTAATAATTGATTAATCGTAAAGTTATTTTTCATGTTAAACTGAATATCTTTGGGTTTTGGAAAAACAAGACATTTAAAGACATCCTGAGAAACTGAGATGGAAACCTTTCACTATTTTCTTATATTTTATTGACCGATTAATCTAGAAAATAATCTGCAGATCAATAATGTAAATAATCGTTAGTTGCAGCCTTACTGATGATATTCTTTTATTTATCAGACAGTTGTCAAGTAGACAAACAGTAGACAATCCACCAGTTGAAAATTTAAGCAGCAGATTTCATTGTTTTATGTTTAATTATTCTTCATTGAGACTTAAAGGATTCAGGCTGTTAAGTAGAGGTTGAGCATATATTTTATATTATTAATTAATTAATTGATTTCCAATAATAAATATATACATACATTTGCATAATGCAAGCATATTTGTCCACTCCCATGTTGATAAGAGTATTAAATACTTGACAAATCTCCCTTTTAAGGTACATTTTGAAGAGATAATAAATGTATGATTAATCACGATTAACTATGGACGACCATGCGATTAATCATGATTACATACCTTAATCGATTGACAGCCCTAATATATATATATATATATATATATATATATATATATATATATATATATATCATACTAGATTTGTATTTACTTTAATTTATTTTATTTTATTCAGTTCAGTATCATCTAGTAGAGCTCTTCACAGGTCAGTGAGACACAGTGCTGTTTCCTGTTCCCAGACTGTTTACCTTGGTTTACCTGTTCTTTAGAGAGGGCCAAGCTAACTTGTAAAGATGAAACATGATACTGTTGTTTAGTTCCTAAAACAAATAAGGATGTTGTTCTGTAATAAAATAAGATAATGATGATTGTGCTGGCATTCAACAACTACAGCTTTCATGAGGCTTTGACCACATTCCTCTATTAGGGTTGGGCGATATGTCAAGCTTTTCCATCCGACCACCGTCGGACCAACCACCGACCATTTGCGCAGGTGTGTGGTGCGGTGCGGTGCGCTCCCATAGTTTCAGCTGGGAGATGTGTTTGAGCGGACAATTTTTGGTGTTGGTTAGTCTTTCCACTGTTCCAGCAATCACCAACTCTGGTTTGGTCTAAATAAAACCTTAGTTTACAGAGTTAGACGTGAAAATATTCCCCGCCGTCTCGCTCTCTGCCTGCTGAGCAGCGACTGAGCGAATCTCACTCGCTCTTTGGAGGCAGACCATTAAATTAGCAAAATAAAATGACAGAAATCACCCCATTAAAAACAACCTGCGATGAACTCGCCGTTACCCTGTCTATCTAACACTCATCATGATGAACTCACTTGAACTGCAGCGTGTATTAGTCACATTCATGGCCGCGTCATTATTCCCAGAGTACGCTTGAAGTCTGGAGCATTGCTGAAAGTTGATATGGCTCATGATTGATTGGTATGTGTCACACTGCACCCCACAACAGATGGCATGCTCTGGCAGGGCCGGTTAGCCAGGCCTGAACTGAATCAGTCTTAATCATAGGCTTTCTCAATCAGCATATTTAACACCTCAATAACCGACTATATGTTTTTTCTTTCTACTCCACAGAAAGAAGGTTTCTGATGGCACTGAAGTCGTCAAATCCAACCCTTCAAAGCGCCACCGGGATCGGCTGAATGGGGAGCTGGACCGGCTCACGGACCTCCTGCCCTTCTCCGGGGAGGTTCGCTCTCGTCTGGACAAACTGTCGGTCCTTCGCCTCAGCGTGGGTTACCTGAGGGTCAAGAGCTACTTCAAAGGTGAGGGTCAACCCGGGTCAAATACCTGCCAGCACTAACAGTCGTAGAAAGTGGAGCTGATTATGTAAATGCACCGGCAGGTACAGCCAGGGCAGGAATGTGGAGCATGCAGGAATCTGGTTTTAGGAAACAACACATCCTCAATACTTGTAACCTTACTCCACCCCTCTCTGTTAGCTACACCAACAATAGGCTCTATCAAAAAAAAAAGTGTTAACATTCAAGCTTACACTGCGAGTTGATTAAACTTGTAGGCACTGTGGCTTTGAAAACCTGATGAATCATGTGTGAGTCAATTATATGTGAGTCACGCATATAACATTTCCACCACCCGCAGATGATAGTTTTTCTTTGATTTAAGCAGACATTTTAGACCAGGTGTTGGCAGACGGACTACTGAGTAAGTTGCCTGGTTGCCTCAGGCTTCTCTGTTGCTTTGTGATACAGTTTCTGTGCATTGTTTGCCTGTGCGATCTTGTAGTTGGACATGTTGCAATGAATCTCTGTCGACAAAAACCCTCCTGAATCTCGGAAGGATTCGTGACTAGCTTGTAGTGCACAGAATGTATTCCATCACCATGATACTGTCAGGATTAGACATCTTTATAGTCTTATTAATGTTCCCTTTTCATTAACTTGTGTAGTACATAAAAGCAGCCGCCCTTTTATAATGTATTTTTGTGCGATCTGTTATTACACGTACTGTTTTTAGACAGCGAGGTTTGACAAAGCTCGCGATGCTAACCCAGTGAAATGATGAACCTAAAAAAGCCAAAACACATGAAAACATTGCAGCTGCAGACTGTAATTAGCCAAGATGTTTGAACCTCCAGTATGAATGGACGACGTGTTACATGCAGTTGGAAGAGTTGTGACATTCCAGCGCTGCTTGTTCTCACACCCCTTTTGCCTACATTGTTGCTATGCAGGCGAGGTAGCCTGAAGAACGGTAGTTGCGCCATCGTGTAATCATTCCAGATAGTAATTTCCATAAACTTTGCGCAAGTGCATTTACAGCTTCTAACTTGTGATAAAGCTCTGATTGCCTGCTTTATCATTCTGCAGTGGGATATCTGTTGTTAGACAGTTGGGAAGAATTTGCTGACATTTCCTTCCTAGATACCTCAGAGATGCAGCTGGTGGATACCAGGGAACTTAACTCAAATGTAGTTTGGATTTCTACCGTTACATTGATCCACGTACAGTGTGTGTTGTCTCTCTATTCTTTTGAAAGGTACACAATTTAGAAACTAGTTTTCCATGCAAGGCAAGTTCTACATGGTTTTCCTCGACTGTATTTATATATGGACAGCACATGTGGAGTATCAGTGGACTCATGTCAAACACCTGGGGCCAGATGTTTTGTTGATGCTTAAACACTATGCACTATGCACTATGCCGTTCGTCACACATAAACTGGTGTTGATAAATGAGGAACTGTGCAGCGAGAATGTGTTCCACCTCACGCATACTTCAGACCATGCAAACACAGGTTTTACAAGTACTTTAAAAAGAAGAGACTGAATCTGATATCTAACATTGAGTTCAGTGCAGTCCCTTGCAGTTTGTGCATGCATCTTTATAAACTTAATGCAAAAAATGGACGTGCATTTTTCCGGTTGTCTGCATCCTGTAGCACCCTCCAATCCTGAGCTCCTCTTAGCATTTTGCCTTGCCTAGTCCTTTACCAATCACGGCATGCTGCTCTCCTCACTCTTCTCCTACTGACCTAACTTTCACCCGCGACGCTCCGGTCAAAGGTCAACTAAAAACTTCCCTATAGCGGATAGCCGACAACCACAGAAAACAGAAATGAAACTGTTTCTCTCTGCAGCCTTGTGTTTCTAATATTAGGCAGCATTTCCAAAACAATCCCCCCCCCCCCTCATCTAAAAACATTTCTTTTTATTTCTCATGAAAAACATGAAATTACTGTTGAGGGTGTCTGCGGTATAATGGTGCATCTAAGTGCAGCCGATTTGGAAAAAATTGCATCTCTAATCAATTTTGGTTGTGAATGCAGCGCTGCTCTCCAGCTGACTGAGTCTGGTGTTTTGACCACAAATAAAACTGTGGGAAACGCTAACAACTGCACATTTGAAATAGTGGTTCTTTGTTGAAACATTAAAATAAAACTTTAAAAACTCTGCTTTAGTCGTGGAGAATTTGATGATGTAGCTGTAGCCATCAGCGACTTTTGTTTTTCGTCTCTGTGCAGCGTTACACACATTGCAGATATCTCCCTGCAGTTTGTTTACGCCTCTGCTCGTCTCCCTGACACTGCCGCACTCTTTGCCCCCTCTCCTTCGGTTCATTTGACATCAGCAGTAATCGGGAACGCTGAAAAGACGGTCTGTGCCCTGTAGCAGTGGAGGGCAAGATCAAAATCACATGTCACATCACACAGCCCATGTGCAACTCATCACCCCGTAAATACTGCTGCTTTGTCACTGCAGATCTGCGCTCACAAAGTTTAGATCATTTAGCTGTCTTTTGACCTAAGATATTGATTAAATAGTCTGTTACTCATTGGTTTGTGTCTCAGTGCTTGGGAGTCTGTGAGTCTGTGCGTTATTGACCTCCTCTTCAAGACATACATTGTTTTTCTGAGAGGAGAAATTCGTACCACTCAGTGAATTGCTGTTAGCTGGAAGAACAGGAAGCTCGTTGTGGCCTTGAGAGCATTTAAAAAATGAGAAAACAATGGATGAGACGAGTCTGAAGCGTGTCATTAACAGAACATCTCTGGTATGTTATGTTTACATTCACCGTGTGAAAGCTGATAGAGACTCATAGATGCTTGTTCACAGCTCCTTTCATTCACACTGACATACTCACTTGACTGCCTTACCAATTGTGCACATAAAGGTCAGTGTAGCAGTCATAAGGAATGCTACACAGCCTGTGAAAACAGTCGTATAATGCCCTCTATGGCTCTGGAGTTTATCAAGCCTAATAGAATGATCTCAGCTTTAACAGGACATTGTAGTTACTAACTGGGAACATGGAGTTACAAAGCTGTTGGCGTTTTCCTGGCAGGGAAAATATGCCATTGTAGGATCCGTGCTTTTGAAGCCTTCCCCACACTATCCATAAAAAAAGCAGGATACATTAGCCTCTGCTGCTTTATTCTGTACTATTCTGTCTTCAATCTAGGGCTGCCCCCTCTTAGTCGACTAATCGGTCCTTTTTGTCTTAGTCCACTAAGATTTCTTTTGTCGATTAGTCATTTTGAATGCCTTTTTCATGCTGAATGACTTATTTCCAAGAAACTTATGAGCACATTTCTGGTAAACACAAGGAGTGCAACGGAACACAAAACTCATGGTTCAGATCGTAACAAGATTTTGAGTCATGGATCGGATTGGATTAGCAGAAAAAAAGGGAGCAAATATAACTTTTAGGGATGCCCTGATCAGGTTTTTTTGCCGCAGATACAGATTGCCGATCGTCGATGAGCCACATCGGCCAATACAGATTGATTGTGTTATTGTTTTTAAATTTAAATGTTATCCTTTTACTTTGTTATAGTCATCTATGGTGGCCATTTGCATAAAACACACAATTCAAATGATTAGGAAATAAAAGATCGTATTTTTATTGATCAAATACATTTGGTAGTAGTAGTTCTAATGATGTATTAGAAGCTGCTTAGAGCTAATGTTAGGAAGTTAAACTGGTCATAATTCTCTCTCTATTATCTATTTTATATTGATGTGAAAACATCTCCTAACAACTGGATTTATTCAAGTTTCTTGCCAAAAAAATTACTAAAATCTTTTTAAAGCCATTTTGCAAGATTGCATTTGAGGAGGACACCCTACTTCAATCTGTCCCGTATGAGCCCCCTAACTTTATGTAAATCAATGAACTACACCTCTAATGGCATTATGATTGATGTGTAAATGTGAAGGTTGCTTTTGATTACTGACACAATGTTGTGGGTCAAATCTGGGTCAACAACACACATCAGCCGACTCTTCCTCATGACACTCCTCCTGACCTGGGTTGAAAGTTGGTGGGACACTGTCATGGCTGTGCTGACCAGAGTTCTTTATTAAGTCAATGCTAATGATGTTTAAAAGTCTTTTTAAAATTTGACTCCTTAAAGTAAGTTAGAGAGAGAAAGAGAAAGAACAACAGAAAGTAAAACTGGTAATTATGTAATGTAATTGTGCATAATTCTATGGTTTAGCAGTAAATTGTAGCTATAACTAACTACACTGCAGCAGACTGGAGTCAGAACAGTAACAGTGAGAGATTAACCCGCGGCAGTAGTCCCCTATGAATATTTACAACAGACGTTAGACGCCTGTCTCCTGTCTGAAAGTGGTATTAGGGTGTGGATTAAACCAGAACGCCCCTGAATGCTTTTACAGGTGTCAAACACGTTCTTATAGACAGACACATCCTGTCTAACAGTGTCAGCCCAGCCAACTCTCCCCTTGTGCGTGTGACACGGCTGTTTGTGCACAACGGAAGCCAAAGAAAATGTGTCGTTCAGTATTAGGAGGGATATTGTATTGCTGTATCATGCATCGCAGCGTTTTGTTTGTCTACTTTCAATAAAGGCATCAAATGTCACCTCTAGTTAAACAGGTCACTGACTATTTATCTAACCAGGGTGTTGATTTCTCAGACAACTTGTTTAGAAATCACGCTTGCTGCTAGAGTATTGTGATTTTGTTGCAGCTCCTCTTATGGCCGACAGGATATTGAGGTAATCTGATGATACTAGTCTTGTGTAAATAATCATAAAAGTGATTAAGGGGCGTAGTTATATGTTTCACAAAGATGTCTTTGTTTGTCGAGACTTCATTTGTTTCTGTGTCGGTGGAGAATCATGGAGGCTGCTGCAGAAATGATTAATGAGACCTCTAAAAGCATATTGGGCACCAACTGCTAGAGCTGCTCAGTCTGGAGACCCATTTGAATAAGTTTTAATTAATCCAAAGAGTGAAATCTGGAAAGGCAATGAGATGAATGGTGGCATGTGGTGTAGAACATTTTATCTTTGGGTGCCTTCTGGTGGTACAGATGGCCAGATACACATATGTGCCATGTTATATACCCTTTGTTCCATAATGGAGTGAATTTTAATTGTAACAGAGAGTGCACTGTGAGCACGAGTTCAGCTCACTGCTTGTTTACCAGTGAGTGTAAGCTTCCCTTTTTTATGATGAAACTATACTCACAGGTCTCTAAACACTTCTCTCAACTGGAGACTGAAGACAGTCTCCTGGTTTTGTTGCTAAAACTTGGTGGAGATCTCTGATTGTCTGGTATTACGAGAGTATGCTGAACGATTTAAGACGGACAACGCTACAGAAGTTTTACATAAGAAATACAGCTTCACAGACATGATGGCCTGAGTCATTGTCTAATTGCCGTCCTTATGAGAAAAGCTAACGGTGGAGGGATGTTACACAGATGTAAAGTTCTGTAAAGTGTTTAAAGAGTGTGTTTAAAGACCTCTACATGGCTTAAAGTACAGTTAAAAACACTGGATTTATGTGGTGTTACACCATGTCACCCAAAATAAGTAAACGCACACATTTCCAGATACACACACTGCGACAGCTGTGCAGTTTGATAAGCTCTGAACTTCCCCTACCTCTGTTGACTTAAATAACTTAAACTCAGCCCTTAATTTGTCAAGTCGGACAAGATTAATTTGCACGTTAAGATGCTTTAAGACAGATGATGGCTGTTTTCCCGAACACAGAGTCTTTACTACAGTATATGTCTGAACTAGATCACCAAGGTTGCCTCTCAGGGGTTATCCCAGTCAAAACACAAGCCACGGTTGGCTGTTCAAGTGGGGGCATGCCTAGAATTTAAGATAACGATCCCATAAATCTTTAAAAAGATGAAAAGAAAAGGTAAAAGAAAAGGCTCTAGAGAAAAGAACAAACCGAAGCACTTTCAGGGGATACGAGTGAGATTTAAAGACCTGATAATGCAACGAGCTGCTCATGGCTGCAGCGAAACGGCAGATCTTTGTGAGCGAGCCGGGCTGTTCGGCCTCATAGCGTGACTTTATGAGGCAGCGCTGGGTATTTTGAAAGGCTTGTGGCTCGCTGCTGCTGAAAAATATGGATTTGCTTTCCAAGTTCATTGAAAACATCCAGGGCCTGTTAGCAATCATAGTTGATGTGGTAACACCGTATCATGTGCTGTAATTCTGTATTTGGGATATCTGAACCATGTACGCACAAACCCATCCACATGACACAAGTGTAACAGAAGGAATAAAGAAGGCAAGAACAGCGTTTTAAGCCCTGGCAGACGTTTGCAGCTCAGAGGAGATGTATGAGCGCGGGGAAGCCCAGTCTTGTTTGTTATCGAGTCCTGATGGGCTCATTATGAGAAGATTCTTTTTTTGTGTGTGTGTTTTACTTATACATGCCCTTAAAACCTCAACATAATTCACCTGTCAACTCAGTATCATAATACGTGAGACGAGGACATCTCACTTGGGTGACAGAAGTTGCCTGTTGGCTCTTGATTCATGACTCGCCTTTCAGTATATCGTGAGAATGCAAGCAACCGCTGGGAGACAGATTTAATCATGTTTTCATTTTTTTTCCAATTTCCATTCTCTGGAAGGTTTGTTCTCAGTCTCTCTCTGGATTTGAAACCACAGCGCTACATCTCCCTTCATAGCCAAACTTTCCTTTTTTCCCCAGTTCCCTGTTGGCTGGGGCCGAGCTCGCCCACCAAGGCTTTCTGTGACATTTAGAGTCTTCCCAAAAAATGCTTGTGTTTGTTTATGTGCCGAAACAAAATCAGCTGTCGTCCCGCTCCAAGTTTGGTCGGGGGAATCAGAAAAACAGATGAGGGATTATTTCAGTTATTTAAGGACCGTGATTCCAATCTGTTAGGAATTTGAATATATAAAGAGTGATTTTTATCCAGGAGTGTAAACTAGCTTTTTAGTGTTGATTGTGATTTGCATATATTTCCAGACTTCACAATCTGTGTGCTAAATTTAGACCTCTTGTAGGAGGCAAAGTTGGTATTTCTGCCTCAAACTGTTGACTTTCGTTATTCCTTCCCTCTGAGAGCATTGATGACTGCCTGGAGACTGATAAGAATCATTTTAGCGATATGATATGTGAGACACACCTAACACAGCAGCAACCTGAATTTTGTTTAGTTTTTTTTTCTGCGTGTGCCCAATCAGTCCAAAGCCGACGGCATTACTATTCAAGCAGATAAAAGAAGCCCAGACAGCCAAAAATAGCCCAGTGTGTTGATTTAAAAACCAGATGCCCCCAGACTCCACCACCACCACCAGCATCACCACCACCGATACAGACATCGTGTCTTGAATAGTATGTAATCAGTGTTTATTTTCATCATCAACGTCTGCTTGTGGGTTCTGTGCCGCAGCACAGAAACCTTTTCAAACATGCAGAGCCCTAAACAACACCATTCAAAGGTGCAACGTATCTGGCCACATGCTCCAAATAAATAGGGGGCCGCATTTCACCTCTACTACTGGGTCCATATAATCTAAATTTACTAAACCAACAACTAACTAACAGCAGGGGGGCAAGAATACAAAAACTTCAACCGAACTCCTGAAACTCTGAGAGCCGGTCACAATAACAATGCTATCTTATAATCTTCATGTGTGACGTCGGCCTATATTGTGTTTACTTTGCCACTAATCGGGGGCTGCAAGGTACGTGTTAGGGTTGGGTGAATGGATGAATATATTGGCAATTGGCTGAGTGCATCGCTGGTTGTTTTATTTTGCCGATGTTTGCCATTTAATTTTGCACATTTAATGGTTTACCTCCAAAGAACGAGAGTCGCTCAGCTGTCAGTCGCGGTTTGTTGGGCTGACGCTGGCTGGTTGGAATTGTTTTTACATATCGTCCAACCCTAATAGGTGTACGTTTTGATTGATTGTTTATTGGATTATATACACATGCACATTTTAGTTCGCAGTCATAGCGCCACCCACTGGTAACAGGAAATGTCATGTTTTGCATGTTGATGTATTCTGCCTCACAAATTAATCAGATCCACCTCAAATTTGGACTCACTTTTGATTTAATCCAATAAACAAACTATCAAAACGTGCACGCACCACGGATGTATAATTGACAAGCCCTCGGGGAAGCTCTAACTTCTTCGTCCTCTCATGTTGGACTGAAGACAGACTGGAAGCTACAGTGACTCACTATCATCTCTAGAGGAACAAGTGGTATTACTCTTGTCCGATCATGAAAAAGTTGAGGCCGTTTCCTTCCCCTGAAGCCTTGGAAGTAAACGGGGACATTAATCAAACAACTAATGGGAGGTTGAACTTGTGGACTGTGACCCAGCTCATTGGCTGTTATTTGTTGCGAGCGCTGCCCTTTCCTGCACATCTGCGTGAGAACACAGATCTCTGTACAGGATCTACTGGAACTAAATGTTTTCAAATCAAGATAATATCCCCCTATGCATTGCTGGCATGCTTTATACTCTCTCTGAATCTGGCAGACTTCCAACCCGTGACAGCATTTCCCTTTTCTCTCCTTACTTTCAGTGTCCTGACTCCACATGCTAACACTTTTAAGCTTTTTTTAATACAACTTAAAGCATTTCAAGATTTTGTTTCAGTTTTATTTTCCATTGTTTGTTGTTGACTTAAGCCAGTCATGTCTGTGTTTTATTCTTCAGCGCTTCAAGCTTCACTGCCACTACTTTATACTTTGACTTGTTTTCCTTTGCTTTAACTTGTTTCCCCTGAATAGTCAGACTAGAGTGCATGTAGAAAAGCTCCACCTCGGCTCCTCACAGTTCTTTGGATTTCACTTAATTACCCCCATGATGAAAAGACGTCAAATCCTTTAAAGACTACCTCATTCCCTGAGTGACAGGGATGTTTGCCTGGAGTGAATCTTGCATCAAAGGCATGCTCTGCATTTCACCAATCCCATAATGACTTGTTTTTTTGAAACAGGAAGCCACAGTTTCATGCTGAAAAGTGACCTCTCTTGGTGTTGAATTACACCTTTGAAAGTATTAGAAGAAGCTTTCAGGCCGGCTGTAAAATGTTTTGTATGAGAGCGTATCATCACTGTTTAATATAGTATAGGGGCTGTTTTAGCCAAGAGCCATACATTGTAAATTTCCAAATATGACAGTTTCTTTTGCTCTTTGTTTTTTATTTATCAGATGTCAAAGTCAAAACTTACTATTGTGAAGGGGTTCATGGGTGTTGCAGGATTAAATCCCTCCACAGAGACCTGGGGTTTCTAAAAAACAAAAGAAAGACAATGTTTGGCATTTTTGCGTGATAAATAACTTAATATTATTTACTGTATGGATATCCAACCTCGGGCTCACTCCCAACTCATCATGTAGCGCCATACTTTCCAACCCTCCCGATTTTCCCGAGAGACTCCTGTTTTTCATTGTCCTCTCCCGGTTTCCTCCCAGGGTCAAAATTCTCCCATATTTCTCCCAATTTTTAACAAATTTTCACACTTTGTTTTCCCTTTTTCGTTATCTTAGCCTGTTTCTGGAACTGAACAGCGTGTCTAATCCCTACTGTTTCCACCCGGACGACAATAGAGCTACACCAACTGTTGTTTCCCGGCGGAAAAGAGCAGTCTGTGCTCGCCACAGTGCCCAAAGTCGGGCCTTACTGGATGCAGCGAAAAGCCGTCGTTGGATATCCTTATTGTTGTCACTTTTCTGTTGATCTAATCAGTTAATTACCACTACACTTATCTATTGCAGTGGTGCTGGGAAAATCCCACGCTGAACTGTAAATCACAGCGAGACCACCACCGCAGCTCAACGAAGAAGAATAAATTAGGCTTTAGTGTCTATTGACCTTTTAAATACCATCAGATGATATCAATCAAACCGTATGTGAACATCCCTTTCCTGCTCTGTGAGGGCAGCGTGTGCGTGTGTGTTTGATGTTAGTGGGATTCTGTGTTTTTCTTCCTTCACTGCCTCCCACAAACTTACAGGAATGTCTTTCCAACTTCTGGTCAAGCTCTGGCCAAGTATCATCAAACATATTTCTCCTGCAGCCGCACGAAGAACTGTAACTCTGCAGCGCCATAAACTGTTGAGCCATTAGCAGCGGAAAAAAAGACGGGGAGGGAGAGCACGGTGCAGAGTCCACCACTGGGGAAGAAAACTAGAATGAAAACAAGCAGACGGCCACAAAGAGGCCCACTTACTCACGCAAACACTGAATAGAGGGAAAAAAAGTTGGGCTTGGAGTGGCATGGTCTACGTTTGCCTGTGAATGTTTGGCTGAAGCACTAATAAATAATTATGTGTGTGTGTGAATGTGTGCACGTCTATTTATTTCTATATTCAGATATTTTTACTGAATTTTTTTCCACTTTTATGCAAACGTTCATACACAAAATGTAACAAACACTGGACATCTAGCATACCGGCACATGCTGACATACCTTCACATTCTATCACACATATGCACAAGACATAACTATTGTGCTTGCGGGGGGGATAAATATATAAATAAATGAATAATAATAATAATCCAAATTAGTTGGATAAGAAGAAAAAAATTATGGAAAAAAAAAAATATATAAATAAAATAAATACCTAATAGTATATATTATTTATGTATTATTCATATAATTTAATATCATTTTTATTATTTATTTAATAAATAAATAATTACATTCAAATCAATTAAAATAGAATTAAAAAAGGAGAGGGTTGGGAATCATGGTTGGACTATACTAGTCTGTTTATTTCTAATATGTTTTTAATTTCCATCTGTCTGATGATTTCTATCCTGTACTGGCTGCATATGTAACTTACATTTTTATAATAATATAGAATAAATATCAAAATAAATGAATAATAATCCAAATTAAGTGGACAAGAAGAAAAAAAAAAGTGTTTTATTTAATAAATAAATAATTCAAATTAAATTAATACAATTATAATAAAAAAAAGGAGAGGGTTGGGAATCACGGTTGGATTATGCTAGTGTTTCATTTCCATCCGTCTGATGGTTTCTGGCTGCACATGTGACTTCCATGACATGCTGGTAGTGGTCGTATGGACGGCTTGCATTGTGTTTTCAGGCCTGCAGCTTTGTGTGGTGTGTAGACGTGTGATTGTCAGGCCGTGCAGGTCTGGCTGTTTGTGTAAACACTGTGTGAGTTGTAGCTGAAAGGTGGAGAGTGATCTGTGTCTGTGTCTGTGTCGGAGTGTTCAGGGGCCCCTTCCCTCCTTAAAGGAGTTGCGTGACAGGACTGGACGGACGGGTTGGGAGAGGCCGTATCCTGAGATTTTCCTGTAGTGGCTGTCCAGATAAGGGAAGCACACTTGTCGGCTGTTGCTTACAAAAAAAAAAAAAAAAAGATCCCGGGGGCAGATGCAAGAGGACCGAGTGTGTTTGTGTGTGTTATGTCTGTGTATGTTATGTGTGTGTGTGTGTGCAGACATGCAGGCTGCCAGATCAGTTCTCCAGCAATGAGAAAACCTGTCTTCCGGGAAGGGGGGATAGCCAGATAGCCTCCTTTGCTTTTTTTTCTTCTGCTGCACTCAGGGGTTATTATAGTTCACTGAAACTAAATAAAAAACAATATTGCCTTTTAAAAAACTAATGAAAACAAAATAAAAATGAATATAAATTCATTTTAGTGTTTTAGCTATAACACATCACTACCGAAAAAAAGGAGACGGCATGACTTTCTGTGAACTCCCGTGACCCTGAACCACAGGAATTGAACAAACTTCCAGTAGATGGTGCTATGCCGCAATCACTTCACTAAAGCAGCGTGAGGATTAAACATTAAACACTATGGCCATTCCTACACAGTTCTAACCATGTGTTTTGTATGTATATCTAGCTACATACTTCTGAGACATTAATATATAAAAACTCAACTAAAATAAAATCATGATCTTACATTCATATTATTTTTTGATTCACAAAAGAGTCAATCTACAAATGGATGTAACAGCAAAAGGCATCACACAAGAGCAAAGGGATGCCATTTAGTGTGGATTTACCCTTTAAAATCTTACAAGTCACAATAATTCAGGATAACTCGTAAAAGTTAGGTGTAGTTAGCTAGTCCAACTTGTTGCATCAGCTAACTGAGGGGTTTCATTTTATGTTTTAGTTTCCTCCACCTTAGTTTAGTGTGTTTATTTTTACCATGGCTTTTGTGTGTGCGGTGAACGGGTGAAATCAACATTAACACAACACACTGACTGTCTCTCTCTCTCTCTCTCTTCTTTACCGTCTCCTCCTGCTGGAGATAAATTAACGGAAAGCAGCCGATACCGGAGGTTTGTGGGCCTCTTAACAGGTCCGGACGACGGGGAGCACAACTTTCAGCTCAAGAGAAAAAGTCCCGTTATAGAAATAAACTAATCTCAGCACAGCCCGGTGCGGTGTCGGTGCTGGAGCTGAAGTGAGAGCAGCCGGTGCTCGTAGACGGGGCACCTCCAAAACGTCCCAAAACTTGCATTTCAAATGCCGAACCTCGGCAAAATGTCTATCCGTCCTCCGGTGCGCTATGGCCGGCGTGTGGCGGTGCGGCTCCTCGGTGCAGCAGCAGCAGCTAGACGGCCGCCTCGCCAGGAGGAGACGGTGAAGAAGAGAGAGTGAGAGAGAGTCGGCGTGTTGTGCTAATTCTTGTCTCATTTGTGGTCTGATAAACAGTAAATTCATCTAAACTGGGTTGAAAAAACGATGCAATCTGGTTTCCATGGATTTGAATTACGTCTGACTATCAACCACACCCCCATTCTCTGTTTGAGAAAGAACGTTAACCAAAAAAAACAAGAAGTAAATCTGGCTATGGGGGGGGGCTTTAAAGCTTGCAGCACAAGCATGTCCAACCACTTCCATGCAAAATGATTCCCACGTTACCATCTCTCAGAACAATAGCATTACTCTTCTAAACATGACATGACAAGGTGGGGCCGCCCCAGAGAACAATGATGAGCAGTGAGGAGGCTTTCAGCCGGGGCTGAGCGACTTTACCAAGGAAAGCCAAAGTAAAGCCAAAACAAGCAGTGGATCTGAGTAGTCGTTGCTGTACTCGGTGCAGGCTGTCATTAGATGTGGACATGCCAAGCACTGCCTGAGTAGTATTAACAAAGAGATGCAACTTCTGCCTGTTTCTGTTCGCAACAAAAGGTACCCAGGCTACTCACACATCTTCCTAATATTATAAAAACACAACAGAGAGACGTTGCCAAGATTTTCGTAATCCCTTATCTGGAAATGGTTGTCTAAACTAGCTTTGTTGTCTGGCTGACACCCAAGCGGCTCAATTGATTGCTAGTCGTGTCCTGTTACTGCAGCTTCCTTCAGTCACATGACCGGCTCTAAAACGGTGCAGATGAAGGTGGGGATCACTCGACGAGACTGAGTCACATGTGTGATTGGTGGACAGGCCTCTTAAGTGGCCTCATTATATTAACAGAGCGGTGTGTATATAGCCTCGGAGAACAAACCCGCTGTGCCTATCTTAGCCGTAGACATGCCGAGGCATATGAAACAAGCCATCAAAAAAGACTTCTTACTTCTAAATGAGTAATCAAGCTAGCTACATACTGTGCATCTGGAATGTGTAAAAGGAGACTACAAACAGTATGTCTTCAGGCAAGATGCAAGATTTGATGCTGCTGCCATGTGATATTTTTCAAAGTAAAACTACAAAAGGGGCTTTATCTGTTCCCCTGCAATGCGCCGCATGTACAGTGAACCCAGAGACCAGACGCCTTTATTACAACCAACAGACTCGTGTGCCTGGTCTGTCTCCGGTCAAATAGACCCTCCATAACTCTGCTGCAGCACTTTACGGCTGAAACAGTGCCACAACATGTCATTTATTTCAGTGGAGTCGCAACAACGCCACATTTCAGACATTATTGTTTATCTCACGTCTGAATGTGATTATGACTTTATTAGAGTCAGCGATGAATGATAAGAAGCAGCTCTAAGAAAAGAGCGATTAAGAGGAGAGGAGATAAAAAAAACATTCTCCATTCAGTCTCCTTTTTCAAACAGCAGTTTTTAATAGTGTTGTAGAGAGAAACTGTAGTGATCTGCTCACCATCTGACAATTTATCAAGAGAACTTTATTATTTTAATAAAGACTGCAGCTTTGTGAGCTGGCCTTTTCCAACCTTTTTAAGAAAAAAACTGACATTGAAAAAATAATATTTTAATGTTAAATAGTGCAGGACTCACTCATGTTCAATCCATGCTCACATGTCTCCTTTTCCTTGGGGATCATTAACCTCTTTTACCCGACAGACCCGGTACCAAGTTCAGCTGAGCTGTGTGTTAAAACACTGGCTTTAAAAACTTCATAAAATGCTGTGGTGGTCTTATTTTCTGAATAGTTTCTAAAAGACAAGACCGTAACGCTACTAAAACAACACTCCAAAATCAACGCATAAGAAATTCTATTTTTACTTTATAATGTTTTTTTTTATCATTGTTTTCATATTGCATGTATATACTTGACTTTTTTGTTATCTTATTTACATTGTTATTGATCTTATTTGTTAATATCTAAGTTTTACTTGATCATATTTCATTGTTATAATAAAACTATAACAAAATTATACAATTTAGTTGTTTTTTATTGATTTTATACTGTACACAATGGTAGAATGTGTTGATGCTCAGGGTAAATGTCATGGCCAAAGGCTCCATTGTGTGCACATAGCCTCCTGTAGTGGATATCAGTAGTAGTTTAGAGCCAGATTCCCTTTCAAGAGGTAGAAACACATTTGGCACGCTTTGGGTATCCAAGTGGCCAAATGGAGAGTCCGCCTGGTCCTATCCTCACTAAAACCTTTATAGAATCTATGTGCTTTGTGTTATTTATATCTGCTTTGGCACAGTTGTAGTCGAGGAGTTGCTGAGTGAATTCAGTGGCATCTCTGTGCATTACATCATTGCTATAATGGTTTTATCCACTGTCTGATCTAGAAAACATTTTAGGACAGTATAAAAATGAATTTTTTTCCTTTGGTTCATCACAGTTTACTCAGGCATAGTAACAGTCACAACGTTACTGACACTGGGGATGAATTCTCTGAGGTCTTACCTCTCCATAGAGACCAAGATCATGCATGTAGACCTGCTAGTTGTGGAGCTATTCTTGATTTATTTAGGGTATGTCTGTCTAGGCTAACTACACCTTCCAGAACCCTAGGAGGTTAATTAATGAACTGTTAAGTAAACGTCAGGATGTGGTGTGTCGTTAGAAAGACATCCAGTCGGGCGGCGAGACAAGAAGACAGACAAACCAGTTTAACTATATTTTCTTAATCAAATTATTATTAGTATTACTCAAACCGTCCGTTGGAAGTGTCAGTTAGATTTTGCACAAATTAGTCATTGTGGTTAAAATGTGGATTTGCATACAAACAGTCTCAGTTCCAGAGATGTTGGTGTGTTCTCAGCAATTACTGTATCTTGGTGGGAAGAAAATCTATATAACGACAGTATAACTGATGGAAAGGATGGCCAAATGAAACCTCAAAATGTTCCTTTTTAAATCCTGATCACATCGCTGTCTGTCACGCAAAATGGATTAAGGGATACATTGTGTAACTTTGCTTGAAATGCTTAAGATGAATTCATTAATATTTACTTCTGCTGACCCTCCTCTCCGTTTTGTCTCCTTCTGTGCAGCGACCATGAACACTGGTAACAGCAGCAGTCTGATGTTCTCTGGATTGAACGGGCAGAATGGGAACAACATGGACACCTCAGGCTTCTCTGAGGGGGACCTGCTGCTGCAGGTGAGACCGGGGGAAAGTTCCTGCGGTGGAAACGGGGCTTCTGTCTCTCTTTTTCTCTTGATTTCTGTTAGACTTGTGCTGTAGTAATTGCATAGACTAAATGTCATATTAAATGTAAAAAGCAGTAGAGGAATCCCCCCCATCCCTGAAATAAAGAGCTAACCAGTTTAAAGTGTGGTCAGGAAGAGCCGGGTCAGGAAGCCGGATCAGATGACATGCATTTACCCTCTCGTTCAGATCGTCAGTCTGAAAGCAGCACTAGACCAATCACAACATGAAAAGAGCACAAAGTCACACAGAATAGATCAAAAATAGACCGTTAAATGACTCATTTGAATGTTACTGCCACTTAGAAGAAAAAGTCCCACGGCTTGGTGATAAGTGAACAGCCTGAGGCCAGCAGGTGCCCAGTCAGACTTTGTTTATTTGCGCACTGTAGTTGTGTTGTGTGGAGCTAATCCAGGCTTTTCCATGGAGGAGGAAGTTTTGACAGGTGAGGCTGCTCGTCTCGGCGCCTCTTGCCAAAGCCCGGCCACGCTCCGTGGCTCCTAACAAAACCGGCGCTTTGTCGACAGCCCTGCACCTTGTTTGTTGTCGCTCACCTGTCAGGTACATTTTCACACTCTGTTCTGCAAAATGATCACAACGGCCTGTGATTGTGTAACACAAAGGGCCTTTGAGAATCAGCAGCTGTTGGTGTTATTGGTTGTTCTCTGCAAAGCATTGCTCAAACTGACAGGATGGGATTTAATCTGGACTGATTTAGAAACTGGCGAACGTTGAATTATAAAATGCAAATTGCAAGTCAGTTTAGTGGAAGCATGAGCTGTCCTTGGGGACTCTGTTTACTGTAAACTGCTCTCTGGTAACAGCAAACTGTCTGCTGATGCTTTTCCAGAGGTCATTTAAATAGTTTACATTCTTATACTTTCGCATCTCTTGAGTTCATTAAATCTACCGTAATTCTACTGTTTATTTTTTCGACTGTTTATATACTTTTTTCTCTCTCTTTTTTGAGTTGTCTTACTTTCTGTTTTGTATGTTTATGCTTATTTAAAGCACTTTCGCGTTTGTGTCTGAAATATGCTATATATAAATAAACTAGGGCTGTCAAAGTCAACGCGATAAAAACAAAAATTTGTTTTAACGTCACTAATTTCTTTAACACATTAACGCAACTTGCGATTTTTAGGTTGTAGCGGGCTCAAGTTTTAAAGGTAGAGTGAAGATACTGGTATCATATGAAACTACAAAACCCAAGGAATCCATTGGTACCAATCATGTCATGGTAGCTTGTTGGGAAGGAGGTTAAATAAGGCTCCAAACTTACGCTAAATTTTGGTGAAGAAAAACTGGCATGGCCATTTCCAAAGGGGTCCCTTGACCTCTGACCTCCAGATGTGTGAATGTAAATGGGTTCTATGGGTACCCACAAGTCTCCCCTTTACAGACATGCCCACTTTATGATAATCACATGCAGTTTGGGGCAAGTCATAGTCAAGTCAGCACACTGACACACTGACAGCTGTTGTTGTCTGTTGGGCTGCAGTTTGCCATGTTATGATTGGAGCATATTGTTTTATGCTAAATGCAGTACCTGTGAGGGTTTCTGGACAATATCTGTCATTGTTTTTTGTTGTTAATTGATTTCCAATAATAAGTATATACATACATTTGCATAAAGCAGCATATTTTCCCACTCCCATGTTGATAAGAGTATTAAAAACGTCCCCTTAAGGTACATTTTGAACAAATAAAAAATGTGCGATTAATTGCAATTAACTATGGACAATCGCGATTAAATATTTTAATCGATTGACAGCCCTAAATTAAACTTACCTTACCTAACTGCAACTTAATGATACATGTAAAAAAAATACATTCTAGATGAAAATCGTTGACCACCCACTGCTCCACAAGATGCTCGTGTGTGTCAGTAACATACATGTACTTTAAAGCTACTTTAAGAAACCTTCCTGACTGACTGTCTGTTCCCGTGCAGGCGCTGAACGGGTTTGCCATCGTGGTCACGTCAGACGGATCGGTGTTTTACTGCTCCGCCACCATCAAGGACTACCTTGGCTTTCATCAGGTGAGGTGCTCGTTAAGTAATATGAGATACAGTATTTGTTTAAGGTCAAATCCTTTGCCGACTTGAAAGGTGGCTGTTAAAAGTCAGTATTTTCCTCCTTTGAATTGGTGTCAGTTCAGCGCCATAATTGTGCCTGATTTGAATATATGTTCCGTAATTTGGGTTTTAACAATATATCTTTCAAACGTTTCAAGGTCAGCAAAAATGATGGAGGTCATGTCCTTATATTGTACAATAAGTCAATAATTATCATGACAGTTAATTCCAATAGAAATTGTTTACTTTGAATAATCCCAGGATTTTGCAACCCTACTCTTGTTTCACCACCAACCCCTTCACAGGAGGTGGATTCTGGACTGGTGTCCAGCTCACGTCTAAATGACTTGAATTGTTGATGAAGTGTTGTGTTCTCTCCTGTGGCGACAGTCGGATGTGGTTCACCAGAGCGTGTATGAGCTCATCCATACTGACGACCGGGAATTGTTCAGACAGCAGCTTCACTTCGCTCTCAACCCCTCGTCCGCTGGTGCCGATGGAGACGGTAAGAAACTGGGAATGAAAAATAAGCCACTTTTTTTTTTTTTATTCAGGTTTTAACTTGAGCTCAGTCGACATAAATCGATAGTTTAAATGTTTTTATCTCTGCCGGTGTTCTCAGTCGTGCAGAGTTGTGTTGATCCAGTGATGTACAACCCTGAGAAGCTTCCCCCAGAGAACTCGTCCTTCATGGAGAGGAGCTTCGTGTGTCGCTTCCGCTGCCTCCTGGACAACTCCTCCGGCTTTCTGGTTAGTACAATATTTGAACTTATATTATTAATAGAGCTGTCAATCAATTCAGATATTTAATCATGATTAACCTGTTTTCATCCTGAGTTACTCATCTCATATTGTTGCACCTCAAACCAGGCGTTGAAGTTCCAGGGGCGACTGAAGTACCTCCATGGCCAGAGGGTTTTGAATGGGAACAATAACAAACTTCAGCTGGCGCTCTTCACCATCGCTATGCCCGTCCAGCCTCCAACCATCGTGGAGATCAGAGCTAAAATGCTCCTCTTTCAAACCAAGCACAAGCTGGACTTCTCACCCATGGGCGTTGATAGCAGGTGCTACACATTCTTCCATTCTTTTTTAAATGTATTTATTACTTTACCAACCTAACCGCTGGTCAAAAAAGATCATTTAAAAAAAAAAAAAAGAAATCCAGTTGCTCCATCTCAAAACAACGTCTTCAACTGTTGAGTATTGAACTGAACTTTATTCCAGTTTAACAAACTTAATGTTTTGTTTTGTCTCTCTGCAGGGGGAAGATTATTCTGGGCTATTCAGAGAATGAACTGTGCATGAAAGGCTCCGGCTACCAATTCATCCATGCAGCTGACATGATGTACTGCGCCGAAAGACACATCCGCAGTACGTTGGCAATTTGACTTTTACATGAAATAGGAACATTATTTGGTATTGGATGGAGATGCAACAACACATTCACATTGTGCGTTTGATGCAAGAAGTTATCGGGCATACATCTTAATCATATATTCTATGCAGCGAGAGTTGTTTCTCACTAGAGAGGTAGTCCAAAGAAAAAGACTTGTTGTTTAAGACTTCTGTTTTTAGGAAAACATAATGAGAATCAGAGCTACTTATAGCGGCAATTTGTTTTTTTTGCGAGGGGAGG
Organism: Sebastes fasciatus; assembly: GCF_043250625.1. NCBI lineage: Eukaryota > Metazoa > Chordata > Actinopteri > Perciformes > Sebastidae > Sebastes > Sebastes fasciatus. The sequence goes on along the minus strand of NC_133808.1, from coordinate 29,333,287 downwards.
GGGGGGAAAATCGATACAGCATAGTATCGCGATATTTTGCGTGGCAATATTGTATTAATGCACAGATGGCAAGTATCGATCTTTTATTATATAAACTAATAACCTCTTAACAATCTGTCGGCCGCTATTCTGTCTTTCAGAGGTTGTAGTGAGCTCAGGCTTGAAGCTAGAGTGAAGATACTGGCATCATATGAAACTAATCGATTGGTACCAACCATGTCATGTCATGTTTGTCGGGAAGAACGCTAAATAACGCTCCAAAAATGTGTGTCGAAAAACCATATTGATAAGCTGTCATTGTGTGTTGTTTCTGTCTCGTCTTTGTATCACAGTGATTAAAACAGGAGAGACCGGTCTGTGCGTGTTCAGGCTCCTGAGTAAGTCGAGTGGCTGGGTGTGGGTGAAGTCCAACGCCAGGCTGATCTTCAAAGGAGGAAGACCTGAATTCATCATCGCATATCAGAGAGCTTTAGTGTGAGTGTTTGATCCTTTAATAACTTCACTGGACAGGAGATGCATGGGCTAAAAAATACGCCTCCTGGACCGGCTTTCTTACTGATAAGACTGATGTTGGTTTCAGTAATGTAACGTGTGCTATTTGGTGTGTTTTCAGCAACGCTGAGGGTGAGGAGTACATGCGTCAGAGGACGCTGCAGCTTCCCTTCAGCTGCACCACAGGAGAGGGCTTACTCTACAACACTGGCCCCACGGTGGACATCACACAGTTCCAGTTCAACAAAATGTTCAGCAACATTGATGACATGAAGAAGGACGTGACCCCCGGCTCTATGCTGGACAGCTTCCTGAGTCAGGACGAAGTGGCCTACATGCAGACGGACAACCCGTTACCCGTGGACCAGGTGTTCATGGACAGCCAGGCGCTGGTTAGCATCGCCAGCGACGCGTGGCAGGATGGCGGAGCTTCAGCTGCTACGAGCGAACCTGTTGTCGTGAAAGTGGAAGCCAAGCAGTCAGTGATGGCTGTGATCGACAACTTGGAGAAATTGGCTCAAGATGGCGACTTTTGCGCGGCGTTGCAGAACATGGAGGTCGGCGACGTGGAGCTGAAGGAGTGGGAAAATGCCCTCAAGAGATTAAGTAAGGATGAGAATCAGCAGAGCAACGTCCAGTCTGAGCTGGACAGCATTCTCACTAATGACATATTTGACTACATCGATAGTGTTTTGTTCAAGGAGAAGGGAGAAGACACCAGCCCTCCCAGCTGCCTCACAGCAGCCAACGACAGTCAGCAGGACCCGTTCACTCAGGCTGCCCGGCTCTCTGGACTCGCTGAGCCGCAGTTGTTTCCGACACCGAGCCCCGATCGTACTTACTCCCCAATGAACGGTCTCTACGCTCACCAGCAGCATACGATGAACCCGGTGGTTGCAGGGCAGAGCTTAGCTGCTCCGATGTTCAGCACCCAGAAACTCTCCCACCACGGCCCCCTGATTCCTCAGGCTGACACCAACCTGCCTCCTCTTCAACAGCTGCAGCTCCAGGACATTTTCAGCCCGTATATAGAGCTCCCAGAGCTCACCGTCCACGGTGCCTCGGCCCCTTTTCCATCCTGTGGGCAGGCACCTATCGGCCACATGGGCCGCCCTCAGGGGATTTCTGCACACACGCAGTCCAGCCAACTTCTGCGCTGTGCTCAGAACAATATGCAAGTTCCTTCAATGGCAGCGAACGGACAGCTGCTGCAGAGCTCTGTTCAACGACCAAACAACATAGCACCCGGCGTAATGGACATTTTGCCACCCCTGATTCCTTGCAAAGACTTTAATTCCACTAGCACACCTAATATTCCCGCTCCCTTTGCCACAACTTGTCTGCAAGGAAGCGGCCCTTTTGAAACACACGACCACCAAGTTCAGCAGTGGCCACAGAGCCAGCAGCAGAGGCCGCCTCACGCCAGCATCGTGCAGAACGGACACGAGCTGATGCCAGCGTGCCACAGCCAAACTCCAGAAAGCCAGTCACTCCCATGTGCCGGCCTCTGGCCGAGGAGCGCCACCGGACTGAACCACGCTCTGCAGGGAGGGCTGTCATGTGGCCAGGCAGCCACTCAAAGCAGCTGCATGTTCAACCAGCACTTTTCCTCCAGTCCAGCAGGAGGCGACGTCCTGGCTCTCTCCGGGTCTTCGGGCCCGAGGGGGGCCGACACGTCTCAGGATCAGAGTCCTCCTCAAGGTTCCTGCTACTTCCAATGGAGCCACAGTGAGTCTGTGGTGGGCACCTCAGCCATCACTCAGGGGAACGCCAACATCAGTCCGCCCAACGTGTCCTCTTCAGAGCACACGCTCAACATTCAGCACTACCTGGAACGCCACAGACAGACACAGGTAAACGCATCATTTCACCCTACGAGATCATTAAAAGACTAATTTAAAAATGAATGATTAATTATTTTCAGACCATAATCAAATGTCCCAACTAAAGATTATTTTTATTGGCAATTCTGTAGAAAAAAAATCAAATCTTCAAAAAATAAATACATAATCAAAAGAAAAATAAATAAATGATGAATTTTTTTTTTATATATTTATACACACATACATGGTAAATAAATAAATAATAATAATTGAATTAATGATAATAATACAAAATACTACTACTAATAGTAATAAATTAAAAAAGTAATAATAATCTTGACAACAACTCAAAGATATGAGGATAGAAAATAATTGGCTCTGTAATCTTCTTGATATATACTTGAAATATAATAGAGAAAATTGGAAAACAAAAACAGAAATTAGATTTTTTTTTTTTTTTTAACAAATATTAAAGGTAAAAATGTTAAATGTAAGATTCTTCAGTTAAAAGCAAAGCTTAAAGGGTCAGTTCAACCAAATCACAAAAAAAATTGTATTGCTTAATTATCACTAAGCGAATACAATTATTTATCTACTCAATTTTCAATATTATATATATTTCTTTTTCTTTTTATCTTTGTTTGGAATAGAATGGAAAATACTTCATTGCCTACTTTTTGTGTGCAAAATTTGTCTTTGGTTTGCATGTGCAAAATCTGCTATTAAAAATGAAAACACATTTACATAAAAACAGGAACTCGATGGTGAGAACTGAATCGAGTTTAAATAAAAATGTGTGCTGACATACTATACTGTGGCTTTAACCTCCTTTAATCCTGTGTCCTCTCCGCTCTGTTCAGCAGGATGAAAGAGTCTCCGCTGAACGCAACGGGATGTTTGCCACGCCTGCTCGTGACGTAGCCATGTACCTGATAGAGTAGTAGTCAAAGCCATGTTGTTATTTCTGCTGCGACAAATCCCGGAGAAGGACACAACTCAAGTATAGTGTGCCTGTATCAGTGCTTATCCACAGACTCTCATGCTTACCCTCATCGTCATAATGTTTTATATCACACGTTTATACTCTGTCCAGTCTGTAATGTTTAAAAGCTGTTGCTTGTCAGTTTTTAGTGAAGATACACTATAGTAAGTAGCCTAATAATGAAGTATAAAAGCCACAAGTGCGTTTACCGGGATGGAGCTTGAGCCAGCTAGGAGGATTGGTCAAGTAAATCCAAATAGCCAAAGAAATAGGTTTTTATAAGGGAAACCAGGTGTTGTCGCGTCCTTGTTTTCCACCGGGGACAATCATTTATCTCCCAAGTATAAATACCTAAAAAAGACTATAAAAAAAATGCTGTTTTTTTAATATAATCATTCTAAAGACTTTTTCTAAAAGACGTCGTCGTCATCTTTGTAAAAATCAGTGCAAAGAATCACTGAAAGTGAAAACACAGCTGTACCTTCAAAATAATTATTATTACAGATAAAATAATCTGTATGTTTTTAAATGAAACCCTTAAATGTGGTTGATGTAAATATAATCTGTAATCGTACTATTTGTTTCTGCTTTGGCTCAACAAAAAAAACAACTCTCATATGTACAGAACGCCTCAGCGTGTCATATACACGTGTTTATCTGTGTGCAGCGTAAATGTGCTTTTTGTGAAGGATGCCTTCCAGTAAACATGTCAGGAATAAGCAGAGAAATCAGGAAAAAAAAACATCCGAGGGGTCACGTTTACTTCTGTCAGGGATGCAAACATTTTGATTTGTCGCACTATTTCCATCTCAGTGACGTTATTAAAGCTGAAAATAGCTGCAGTTGAAATGCTCTGCTGCTAACTGAGACCTGTACTCTGATGCATCTTAGTCATGTCTATAAAGCAATGGAGCTAAAAGTAAAATGCCAGACCTGTGTCATCAATAATGTTGACACAAAAATGGAGTCCGACATCAGACCTGCGCCCATAGCAACGGTCTGTCATCCATAGCAACGGGCTGCTATACATATCAACGGTCTGCAAGAAAGAAATAACAGACTGTAGAACGCCGTAATTGACCGATCAGAATCGAGAATTCAACAAAGCTGTGTATTAATAAAGCAATAAATCGTGCACCAGCAACTTTAGCAGGAATTACAATTCAAGTGTAAACCTTTTTAATGCAGCAACAATTTGGTCAAAACTTAAACAGGAATTCAAATTCAAAATGTATACTGTATATAAACATAGAATTGTGTTGAATAAATCGGCCCCATTGTCACCGATATCAGATCCAGCTATTTGAGTCAGTATTGGCCCAATGAAAACTAACTAATACTAAATTAAAATGCAATTTGAAGGTAAAAAAAAATTAAATAAAATCTATTTGAAAATTCAAAACCTTTTTTCAGTAAGCGGTCTTCATCAACTTGTAGGTCAAAAACCTTCTATCACCGCAAACTAGCCTTGACAGCAAAATGGTAAAGCCCAGTGGTAGTGAGCATATGATGGACTACTGGTAAGCAACGTAACAGGTTAAAGATAATAAGATACTATAATAAGATACTAGATATTATAAGATCTAGGTCAGCGGTGTCAAATTCATTTTAGTTCAGGGGCCATGTACAGTCCAGTTTGATGTCCAGTGGGCCGAACCAGTAAAACCATTAAATAGTAACCTATAAATAACAACACCTCCACATGTTCCCTTCCTGTTAGTGTAAAGAAGTACAATATATTCTGAAAATGCTCACAATTAATGAAAAATCTACTCCCAATAGGAATAGAAGTGCATTTTTATTGCAAAATTGGAATTCATTTTTCATTTAAAAATGCATAAATTTGACTAAATATCTCATAACTTTGGCTTTACCATGTCAAAAGTTTGTTCATAATTCCCATAAAATGTCATAAATGTGACAAAGTATGAAGTAAAAATTTAAATCATAATTCTCCGCAATTTTTACACTTTGCAAAGTCACCCAGTGGGCCGGATTGGACCCTTTGGTGGGCCAGTTGTGGCCCTCGGGCCGTATGTTTGACACCCCTGATCTAGATCTATACTATAAGAATAAGATGAGATACTATAACTTGAGTTTCTTCTCTTCTTCCATTTCTTTACATCCTTCAGAGGTGTGCACTTCATGTGATGTATTTTCTAAATCTTCTACGACCACCAGAATAACAAGCTATCATTAATAACTTTACGAGTTATTGATGATAGTCTGAATTAAACAAAAGATTGATGGACGTCCCCAAACCTTTGAAATGGGTCAGCTCGATGCAATAAAAACAGCCTCCATACCCAAATATACTTCTGTTCCCATAATCCCATATGCTGTGGCCTTACATAGGAACACTCTAAAATATATATATATATATATACACATATATATATATAAATATATATATGTGTATATATATATATTGCCTTAACCCAAACATTAATTTATATGATAGCATACAGCATGACCATATATGTTTTCTTGTGCCTTCATGCCGAATCGGCAGCTTAAAAGTATCTTCATAATAAATATATATCTGTGCCTTCTTGTATAAAGCTTCTTAACAATAATGTTTTCTAATTAGAGCTGCACTAATGTAAGGGAAGACACGTCCATAGGAGATACGGTATCTTTACTGTAAATGAAAAGGTTGCATCCTTAAGTGCATTTCAAAGCTCGGAGGAATCTCTTAAATTTCCCATTACAAACAAACACAACGTCCTTAAACAATGGAGACAAGGGAAAAATACTTAACTTGACCGATCTCTATAGAGATGGTAGGATTTCTTTCATTGAGTTTAGTGTCAGGAATGTGGAGATTTTAAAGTGCTCTAACAATGCATTCAGCTCATCTTGACGTCGCTTTGTCTGTTTCCTGTTTGTGCTCACATCCACACTGCAAAAAAACACTTTGGATTATTAACCCCAGCGCTAACATGGCAGCTTTACCGTATTCCCGCTGCACTGTGGGAAATCACTCAGTATTTTTTTAACCTTTCCTTAAGAATCTGTTGAGTATGTTTTTTTGGAAATACCTTCTAGTACAATGCTTCTGCAAATGCTTGTTCTGTGTTGTGTTGAAAGAGCAGCGATGGACTCTTCCTCCTGTAGAGGATCTGAGCACGAAGCAGCAGCCGACTGTGTGTGGAGGCTATAAGGACGGCCTATAAACCGCCTTCGTCATTGAACTCTGACACAGACCGTAGCCACTATGAAAGAAAACCTGGAGCCAAATGTTTTTATTCACAGCGGCATTGATGTTTTTCATGCTAATGTGCCTTGCCATATTTCTGTTATTTGTTTTTAAAGAAAAAAAAGCAGGAAAAAAATTATTCAGTTTCATGTAATCCACTTCTATTTAGCCAAGTAGTTATAGTATCTATATATCCTAATATATGTTAAACGAATAACCAGCCTTTTGTCTCATGTTAAATGCTTTTTCATAAATATATGTGTGCAATGATTAAAGCTGTGTTTGGCTCATTTCTTTATAAACATCCATGTTAAAGGGGAACTTCAGTTCTTCTTTTTCTTTTCTTTTTTATAACTTTATTTAAGGAGTTTTACATTATATAACCATGTACACACGTAAACAGATATACCGAACACGTACAGACATTACGTTGCATTGTACCCACCTCTTATCCCTCCCTACTGCCACTCAGGGCAAATTACCAAAGAATAACATTTAGGGCAGGGGTCAGCAACCTTTACTATCAAGAGACATTTTAGGCAAAAAAAAAAAAATAATCTGTCTGGAGCCGCAAAACATTTGATCATAATAAATAATAAATAAAGTCATAATATGAGAAAAAAGTCATAACTTTAAGAAAAAAAAGTCGTAATATTACGAGAATAAAGTCATAACTTTACGAGAAAAAAGTCGTAATATTACAAGAATAAAGTCATAACTTTACGAGAAAAAAAGATGTAATATTATGAGAATATCTCAGATTATTCCTCATAGTGGCCCTAATACTCATACGTTATATACATTAGACCTACACAATGATAAATAAAATGTAAAATGTAAAAAAAAAAAAAAAAAGTCATTCATTTCCATAAATCTTTTTAAAAATCCAGAGTCACTGGAGATGGATTGTCCATCCTCTCTGGATGGACAATCAGTGACCAATCAAAGAGCTTTCTAGCCTCCTTGTCAGTCCTTAAATGTCATCATTAGGTTGAGAGACATTTGTCCTTCCTCCTGCTTCTTTACTCTCCTCCCTCGTGTCCACTTGTGTCTTGTTAGGAGATGACTTGTAGGAAGCAAGAGGAAGGAGGAAAAGGGACAGAAGTGACTGAACAGATGCAGATGATGGAGGCGAGGAGGAAAATGAGCTGAATGGAAAGCCACAAAATATGTAGGAAGTAACATGAGGAGTTAGAGATGAGAGTTTAAAGGAGGACACACAACGCAGCTCTGGTGAGGACGTTTCTGAGCTGGCTTTTTGTTTAGAAAGAAATGGTGGTTTGTCCACCAGAGGGCTCTCCATCTCCTCCCCATCACTGTCTCATGGAAACAGCACTATACTGTCTACCTGAGGCGGTTTAATTTATCTATTCATACATATATTACAGCAGGAATCATTTTATAAATATATAAATATTATTACTTCACACAGTTTACTGTCAAACAATGCTCTTGCCTCCTTTATATGAAACAAAGCTATATTTTACAGTATGCAGAAATATTCAAACACATAATTTAGTAACATTTTATTTATTTTTTCTCTGAAGTACATTTAAATAATTAAAAATAATCTGGCCAATCTGGGGCCCTTGCAGCCTAAGCCAGCCTGTACATTAATCCACCCCAGTACATAGCAGTAGATTTTGACAACCTTTTTATTTATTCCACATTTCATTTATTTTTATTTCATTAAATGTTATATTTTCATTCTTTAAATAACTTTCAGGTAATTTAATTTTCAAATTTCTCTATGAAAGGTCTTCTATGTCAGACATTGAATTTTACTCAACAAACAAAAAGCACAACAAAGTGAAAGAAAAGTGCAGAAAATCCAGGGCATTATGTTTTCTATATAGGCCTACTACTTCAGTGACAAATGTTGGCCTTGATGCTCCGTATCCGTAGAACATCACTCTGTTGTTGGTAACTAAAGTGAAGGATCCTTCATCAGCTTTTATTTCCCTGAAGAACTGGAAAAAAACATTTAAAAACTACTGCGATATATCAGTTGTTCAAGCCCCTGTGGTTTTATTCAGAAGAAAAGGAAAAGAAATACTTGTGGCCTGAGTCTACATGTAGTTTTACTTTTGTTAAATGAGACGGTCACTATTCTCTTACTGTCAAAATCCCACTTGCCAATTTGTATTTTCTTGAAAGCTGTAAAATAACCGTCCGTTTTTCCCCCAAAGGAGCCTCCAAGCCACAATTTAAATGATGACTTCCAAAGCCACAACCCTCATACAGTTTGTCTTTTTTTCCCTGCAAAGGCACATTTTAGGGTTTGAGGACAAAGAGCCTGCATGCTAAAGTAATATTATATACAGCTTATTTTATGATTTGATTTCCCAGTTCTCTTTGATAGCATGTTTCCTTGTGTTTCTCAGTTAGAAAATGAGTCCAGGCCACATGTTGTTCAGGCACAAGAGGCTGAAGGCTTCAGTGACTGTCTCATGTTTGTTTTTTTATGATTTTGAAATAGATTTTTTAATGCCAGAATCAATATATTTGCTTCATTTGAGTCTCTGCAGAGGTAGAAGCAAGTTACCGCTTTTATTGTTGTAGTAACGTGACGTCATATCCGTTCCGTATCCGTCAACCAAAACAAACCGCAGCGAGCCGAAACGAGAAAGTAGAAAACGTTGGAGGGTCTGCGTGGATACGACCTGCACCCTCACATGTTAAATCCAGCGTGGTAAACACTACACATCCAGTAAAGGATGGAAACATTTGGGTTTCACACATTACCAAGAAAAAACGGAGCTAGACATGACGGCTAAAGCTGCATGCTAACTCTGTCACGGACAGGAAACGTTATCGTATCGCGGTAACGTGCGGTCAAACCGGACGTCCCTCTCATCTCCGTGGTCAAATGGGCCGAAGCTACAACTGTAGAGCACCCAGATACTGACATTTATGTTCTTTGCATTGAAACGGCCCCGATGGAGCTGACCATGGATGGATAAAGAGAACGGAGCTGACGGGAGAGCTAGAGACGGACTTGGTGAAGTTAGAGGAAGTAGACACGTGTGACTACGTCCGGTTTTCAAAATAAGGTGTTAACAAAGGAAACTGTATATACAAAATACATAATGGAAATAAGATTGATTGGATTATGTTCAGTAGAAGTATAAAACATTACATGTCCCTTATAAATAAAAAAGAAAATACCAATAATTTATGAGGAAAATGTCTTTATTCTTTATTTATTATATTTATTATTATGTCTGTATTCTTTGATTGATGTTGTAGTGCAGTAGACTACTGTATGTGTTCTAAGAAGCACCTTGGAGTATAACATTGAATAATGCCTGCATGGGAAGACATGTAGCAGCTGACTTGTGGTCTAACTATATGTTCCCAAGTGGAATGGAAACATGGAAGAAATACTGTAACCTCCCCGTAGCCACCAGCTTGATGTGCTCCTCCTTCCAGTCTGAACGGACTCCTCTGCTGAGTGCACGGCTCCCCTGCAGGCCGACAGGACGACCTTGACTAGCCGACAGACTAAAACCACCACAGCTCTCTTCCTCCCTCGTTCTGCCGGGCTCAGAGCATGAAAAACACATTTACAGCCGTCCCAAGGGACACACGGTGTCCAAACAAACACTAAACACTTCTTGTCCCCTACGCCCGGCTCCTGGAGGCATGAAGGGCAAGTGCCTACAGATTTCTGCTGTAGTGTGTACGGGCAACAAAAAACAAAGATATACTCACAAGTCAAAGTCAAAGGAAGGCTTATACTGTATATGACAGGTTGCCATACATTTGTGCTTTGTTGAATGTCTTTGTGCAACTGTTTGAAGGCTCACATCAATAACTTACATGCAGTGATGTGATGATATATTGTACCAAAATACTCATTTGGATTTAGAGCTGCTTGATTATGGCAAAAATCATAATCACTATTATTTTGGTAAATATTGAGATCAAGATTATTTAACCTCTTAAGCCCTAGGGTGCTGAAAGGTGTGGTTTGTCTAGACAGACATACCCAAAATAAATCAAGAATAGCTCCACAACTACCAGGTCTACGTGCATGATCTCGGTCTCTATGGATAGGTAAGACCTCAGAGAATTCATCCCCAGTGTCAGTAACATTGTGACTGTTACTATGCCGGAGTAAACTGTGATGAACCAAAGGAAACATTTACATTTTTATCCTCGCCTAAAATGTTTTCTAGATCAGACAGTGGATAACACCATTATAGCAATGATGCCATGAATTCATTCAGCAACTCCTTGACTACAACTATGCCAAAGCATATATAAATAACACAAAGCACATAGATTCTATAAAGGTTTTAGTGAAGATAGGACCAGGAGGACTCTCCATTTGGCCACTTGGATACCCAAAGTGTGCCAAATGGGTTTTCTACCTCTTGAAAGGGAATCTGGCTATAAGATACTCCTGATATCCACTAAAGGAGGCTATGAGCACACAATGGAGCCTTTGGCCATGACATTTAACCTGAGCTTCATCACATTCTACCGTTGTGCACAGTAAACAATCAATAAAAAAACAATTAAATTGTATAATTTTGACTCCAAATGGAATAGTTTTATTATAATAATGAAATATGATCAAGTAAAACCTACTAAATAATAACAAATAAGATCAATAACAATGTAAACAAGATAACAAAAAAGAATCCAAAGTCAAGTATTCAATATAAAAACGGTCAAAAATATTGTAAAGTAAAAATACAATATCTCGTGCGTTGATTTTGTAACTAAAATATCGAAATCATTGTTTAATAAAACAAACATTGTTTGGACCAAATAAACTTGGAGTGTTGTTTTAGTAGCGTTAAGCCTCAACTTTTAGAAACTATTCTGAAAAAAGATCACCACAGCATTTTATGACGTTTTTAGAGACAGTGTTTTCAAGTTAGGTTTGTGACGTCTTTGTGACATTACAGTGTTTCTGCATGTTTATTTACGTAGTTTACATCCTTATTTTTAGCCAAATCATGATGTTTATCCTAAACCTAACTGCGGCTGTTTCGCTGCAACGACGTGGCGTTATGTGACATGCCAAAAGCTTAATTGCGTTAGCATGAGTCATGACACTTTGAATATCCTTAAGATGTCGTTCTTTTTATATACTGTACCTTCCCAAGAGATCAGGTTGAACAGACAGACCGACATCGCCATCTTTGGATCAACAATTAGTGACTTAAAGCTACAAAATAAACAATATACGTTCTCCTGAAAGGGAGGAGAGGTCTGCTTTATAAATGAAACATAATAAATGTACAGTACAACCTATCAGCATGTTGGCCTAGTTTCCCTTCTACATGTGTTGTGGGGGGTCTTCAGCACCCCGAGGGGGTCTGATGTGGTCATGTGACTCAATGTAAGCATTTCCATATAGAATGAACATCTCGACATATCTGTCTTTGTCTGCTGTCAAAACACGATTGCGTTAAACCTCCGCATCTCTGTTTTCACACAATCTGACAAGATAAATCTCCCCGAGGCAAATCATCTGAATTATTCACATTTTGTTTATTCTGGAAACTGTTCAATTATATTCCCTGTAAGTATGATTTCCCAACATTAAGGTTTAAATGCTGTTTCACAATGCCAGGGATTTAATAGTGTTGGCTATTGACTGACAATACAATCTGATTATATTTACTTCCTTTGCTTTCTTTACAACTTTTGGAATAAAATTACAGTTAATATATTTACCAGCACGCCCTTTATACTTTTTACTATAGACCTTTTTTTACAGTCCATGATCATCTTATCTCATCACGTCACGGTGTTAGCTGGAGGCAAAACAAAGGAAGGACTGGAGGCAAACACGAAGCACATGAGAGTAAAGTTACACATCTAAAATGTCATCTTGCTGTGTAGTTGGGTGCCAAAATCGACATCACATACATTTCAGATCTAGTGAGCTACAAATTGGCGAAGCGTTTCAGAGGATGGCGAGAAAATGTTGCTATAAACTATTAGCAACCTTTTCTCTCCATCTCCGAAATGCTTCGGCGATATTGTACAACTCTCTCTGTGACTGACTTTACTGAAGGATAGTTAACTATCGGCATCCAAAGAATTATACGCCCTCACTATGTCTGAAAACAGCTGCCTGCTGCGGCTGAAATTACGCTATGAGAGCGAAGAGAGTGAACCGGAACAGTAAAGTTGTGGGCCGAAGGATAAACAATGAGCTGAAACTCATAAAGCTGCAGTTCGGTTAGGTCAGGGGTCAGCAACCTGCAGTTCTGGAGCCACATGCGGCTCTTTAGCTCCTCTCCAGTGGCTTCCTGTGGATTTTTTTTAAAATTAGTGGAAATGAATAACTGTTTTTTTGTTTACATTTTCAATTTTATTTATCATTGTTGTAGGTCTATGGTAGGACGGTACGACAGAGTATTAGGGCCACAATGAGGAAAAAAAAATAAAATCTGAGATTTTGAGAATAAAGTCATAATATTATAAAGTAGTAATATTACATGTTATTTTTTTTTTTTTCTCGGAATATTATGACTTTATTCTCATAATATTATGACTTTTTTTTCTCGTACAGTTATGACTTTATTCTCGTAATATTACGACTTTTTTTTCTCGTACAGCTATGACTTTATTCTCGTAATATCAGATTTGTTTTCCCTCAATGTGGCCCTAATATAATATAAAATATAATTATTAATAGACTGTGTCCTTCATCACAATGCTCAAATGTTTTGCGGCTCCAGACAGATGTTTTTTTTTTGCCTATAAAATGTCTCTTTTGATAGTAAAGGTTGCTGACCCCTGAGTTAGGCCTACAGTCTCTTTAAATAATATGGTTAATCAATTATCATAGTTTTCATCCACATGGTGATTTGTGATGCTGAAGCTGAGATAAGATGAATGTATGAATGTAGAGATGAACTCAGCTCCATAATGTATTAGTCTAACCCCTGACCCACATTGAGCCACATTGAGGCTCAACACAAACCTTCCAGCTCTCCATCTGAGCTCTGATTGGACGACGGGAACGCGCCTCCGTGCATGCGCTCAGCCTGTGTTTCCAGGAGACTCTCCCACGTGCCCGCGCGTGCATCCTGTAAAATGTTCATAAGAAAGCTTCTGGAGCTCGTGCACGTCAGAAATCTGTGTCGCGCGTGCCCGTGCCAGTGGAATGCGCGCCCCCGCTGCTGCAGCTTGATGCACTAATTGGAGTTCAGCTGCAGCTCTGATGTAGATGAGAACATGTAAATACTGGAAGCTTCTCTGCGACTATTTTGGAGTTTGTTCGTTGTATTTGTCCCTCGGAGGGATGATGAAGAGGAGGAGGAGGGTTTCTCTGCAGACTGCATCATTTGATTTCCCTTCATGAGGATGAAAACTCGCCTTTTTACTTGGAACAACTTCATCTTTCCATGAGGAGCTGATGGGACACCGACTGATTCATTATCTTTCTGCATTTTTCTGGATCTCTCTGTTGGGTTTTATTTATTCCTGCACATTTTGATTGAACTCTTTTCTGGAGCAGCCCAGAATAAACAACAACGAAGCACAACACCTCCTGTTCCTCTAATATTATTTCATTTTTCTTCATTTGTTTTCTCATATTTTATTATATTTGTTTTAAAGAATGTGTTTTCGGTGTTGATCTGGAGGATTATAGCAGACTATAGTGGTATTGGAGGCTTTACATGTAGCTTCAGAAAGAGACTCTGTGTGTTTCTGAGGGATTCATCATCAGAGGCTTATATAACAAGAGCAGTCATGTATGCAGGACGCAAGAGGAGGAAACCAGTCCAGAGAGCGTAAGTGCATTTTATTATTACTTTATTATTAGTATTATTATCAATTAAAATAAAAAAAAGCCTCGTATTAAAATGTAAAATCCACCTGGAGAGTCTGGATTGTGACGTTAGTTAATAAATGCTCGCTGCAAGGCAAAACATCTAATCGATTTAAAACATGTATTATATTCAAGATTTCGTTTTAATCATTTTTAGTGCACCTGTGAGGTGATTTAATATTAATATTTTCTTACAGGATGTTTAGTGAGGTGCTATAATGAAACATAATAAGGTGTAAATGTCCTGTGCGTAAAGGGTTGCTGCTTTAATGCGGATTACTGCAGGCCTGCAACCACAAGGCCTGCTTTTAACCTTCAACACTTCTCTTTATTTTTATTTATTGAGCTGTATTTTTTTTTTTACAATCCTCCAAATAAACTAACACATTTTTTTTTGTTTTTCTTTATTATTATTTATTTTTATCAAAATGTCACCCAGTGAGTTGGAGCCTCCTGCAGAGTGTTGCGCCATTTTCTGTCAAAACGCTCTTCAGAGGATCAGAGGAACCGTTTCATTCCTCTCTCTCTCTCTCCTGCAGGTTGTTTTCATTGGTTTAGGGAGATTTAATGATCCGTCGTTTCTTAATAAAATCATGCATTTGTTAGGTTTAATATGTCAGAAATTTTAATATAAAAAAAAGCCCACATTCTTTTTTCTTTTTTTTTATTAAATGTGCACTTTTAAGAATTTCCCAGTAAAATAACAGTAAAGAACTGGCAGCAGGGTTGCCTTTATGTTACTGTAAAATTAACATTATTATACTGTAATGCTGAAATTTACAGCTTTGTACTGTTAATGAAAAATACAGTTTGAAATTTATTAATTTCACAGTATTTTACAGTTAATTTACTGTTTAAAGATACATTATATATATCTGTTTTTCACCTTTCTTTTACATTATCTTACTGGTTTGTTTTAATGCACTATTTATTTTTTACATACATTTTAATAAACATTATTTTTTGCCTAGATGAATAGACTTAGCAGGTTACAGACATAGGAATAGTCACACTAAATACAATTAAATGCACTTGTTAGGAAAAAGGCTATAATAGACGTATTGACACTTTTCCCAAAATGTGTGTCTCTAGCTGGCTACAAGCACAGAATGCAAACCAGAACAACATGTGAGTGAAGAACAGAGATAATTCACTGATTTTACAATCATGTACAATGTACAAGCCTCACATGAGCAGATCAGGTCCCAGAATTAAAAAAATACTGCATGAAACTGTTACTGATGATACTTTAGACAGTTGATCAGCAGTAAAGTGATGCAATAACAGGTTAATACTGTTGAAATCCTGCTGTAAATTAACAGCAATTGTTTACAGTGTGTAAAACACAAACATCTGATTAAATCCTCAGCAGTGATGATGACATCATCCAGATGAAAGATGATGTTATTATAAAGTGTGAGCAACTGCAGTAACTGTAAAAGCTCCAAACTGTGCACAGTAATGAGGACATTATTCGCCTTCTGTTTAAAATGACTGCAGCTCCTCTATATGTGTTAATAGATGATGGAGCTGCTGCAGGTTTTGCTCTAATTCATAATTTTTTTAGCCATAAGTAATTCATAATGTTAATGTATGTTGACACTGTAAACATATTTAGCAGTTTTGGATCAATTATTGTTCCAAAAAATATCAATAAAACCTTATTTCAGCTTTATTATTAAAAAGAAATATTTTTAATATGTCAGAAATCATAATATGAAAAAAAAAACATTCTTTTTTTATTTTTTTTATTTAAATTAAATGTACCCATTTTAAGGATGACTATAAAACCCACAAACGTTTTCAGTTTTTCAGCATAAACATTTGATTAAATCCTCAGCAGTGATGATGACATCATCCACATTAAAGATGATGTTGTTATAAACATTATCTGAGCAGCTGCAGTAACTGTAAAAGCTCCAAACTGTGCACAGTAATGAGGGAAGAAATGTTTTTTTTTTATCATTTGATTTTTTTGTATCGAAGTATTTCAGGTTTTTTTAAAATAAGATAAGATAAGATATTCCTTTATTCGTCCCACAGTGGGGACATTTTCAGTGTACAGCAGCAAAGGGGATAATGCAAAAACAAGAAGCATCAGTAAAAAACAAAAAGCAAGATACAACACAGTAAAAAAAATACAACACAATAAACAGACTATTAGCACAAGTGGAAATATTTATTTTATAATTTAAAGTGAGTTCTCAATGTAAGGGTGATGATATTTTGTATTTATTCATTAGCACATTTTTAGAGAACTATTGCATAATTAAAAAAACTAAAGACAATCTGCCTCCACAGTACATGTGTTGTATTTTTTGAAAATATCGTCCCAAAATTATGTTTTTGAAGAAATGTGAATTTCCCTTTTAGGAATCTGCTAATTCCAACTTTTAATTGGAGCTTTATGATATTTATTCTGAGTTTAAATTGTTGTGCATCACTGTCACACATTTTCCCAAACTGTAGTTTGACACATCTCTGGAAGTCCTCGGCTAAATCATGCATTTGTTACGTTTAATATGTTAGAAATCTTAGATGGAGCCATTTTAAAGGCTTTGACTTCACTGTAAAACCCATAAATGTCTCAACATAAACATTTGATTAAATCCTCAGCAGTGATGATGACATCATCCACATTAAAGATGATGTTATTATTATAAAGTGTGAGCAGCTGCAGTAACTGTAAAAGCTCCAAACTGTGCACAGTAATGAGGACATTATTGTCCTGTTGTTTAACTCCTCTGTGTGTCAATAGATGATGGTGCTGCTGGAGGTTTTGATCTACTAATTCATCATTTTCTGCTAAAAAAAGTCATTCATAACCGGCGAGTGAAACATGTTACAGGCAGTGAGACTGTTTCCATTAAAATGCTTTAATTTGGGAGACTTTTTTTTTTTTTTAATTTATAATTTTTAATACAAACAATAACGGTGACCGCAATGATACAACATAAAGCAAACAAACAGACAGAACAAACAAATAGCACTTTAGGTAAAGAGCACTGACATCCATCACGTTACAGTGTAAACAGACCTCCATCTATATTCATGTCCAGTGATAACATGTGTCAGTGTGAATTAGGAACAGTCGTGGTACATGAAGTGTCTGCTAGTGTCAGCTCATGTTGCTGCCATATTGTTGATGTTTGTGTAAATAAATGTTTCCTTACGTTAGTAATGTTAGTAAACAGCAAAAAAAATATTTTCTTTTCAATTGAGAAACAGAAACTGCTTACTTTTTATTTATATATCAAAGTTTAAATTCTGTGAATATTACTGTAGTTAATACGGTCAAAATTGTGATTTGGCCCTTATTCTCTTTATGCATCAACACACTAAGTATCATCACTTAATCATGTAGGGCTGCAATTAATAATTATTTTCATTGTTGATTAATCTATTGATTATTTTCTCGATTAATTGATTAGTTTGGTCTTTAAAAATGTCTCCAAAAGCCCAAGATGACGTCCTCAAATGTCTTGTTTTGTCCACAACTCAAAGATATTCAGTTTACTGTCATAGAGGAGTAAAGACACCAGAAAATATTCACATTTAAGAAGCTGGAATCAGAGAATTTAGACTTCTTTTTTTTATTTTAAATTACTCAAACCAATTAATTGATTATCAAAATAGTTGCCGATTAATTTAATAGTTGACAACTAATCGAATAATCGTTGCAGCTCTAAATCCCATTATATATTATTCTGGTGCACACAGTTTACTAGACTTGCTGACCTGCTGCTATTAACCACATCATTGTTACTTTCACCTCATAACTTTGTCTTTAATTGCTCTTGTATAGTTTGTTTTTACTTCTATTCTTATACTAGTTGTATATACCTTTTATTATTATATTTACTTCTATTTATCTCTACTTGTACTGTACACACAACCATCACATAGCACTAAAGGTCAACATCTGTGTGTTGCCGTGAAAAGGAGAGTGTAGACTGTGTGGACCAGTGGAGCCAAAAGCGTTTTGGTTAGTGACCCCCTTAACCTCTTAAGCCCTAGAGGTGCTGGAAGGTGTAGTTCACCTAGACAGACGTATCCAAAATAAATCAAGAATAGCTCCACAACTAGCAGGTCTATATGCATGATCTTGGTCTCTATGGAGAGGTAAGACCTCAGAGAATTCATCCCCAGTGTCAGTAACATTGTGACTGTTACTATGCCTGAGTAAATACAACTGTGCCAAAGCAGATATAAATAACACAAAGCACATAGATTCTATAAAGGTTTTAGTCAGGATAGGACCAGGCGGACTCTCCATTTGGCCACTTGGATACCCATAGTGTGCCAAATGGGTTTTCTACCTCTTGAAAGGGAATCTGTCTCTAAACTACTCCTGATATCCACTACAGGAGGCTATGTGCACACAATGGAGCCTTTGGCCATGACATTTACCCTGTGCATCATCACATTCTACCATTATTACCATTCTACCATTACATATTTTCTCCCAGATTACGTTTCTATCACAAATATGTTTCTAATCATAGTTATAGCTAATCATAATCTTGTTTGACCCAAAATGTCCTCCCAGAGAAGTCACATTTTAAACTAGTTTGAGGGGCTCTAAATGGGCTCTGAGTGAATGCTGATGATTTTGTTGTGACGTCTTTCTCCATTTCTCACGTCCGTCAGGGTGAAGCAGGCACCAAGTGAAGGGGCCAAGTCCAACCCGTCCAAACGGCACCGAGACCGGTTGAACGGGGAGCTGGAGCGGTTGGCCAGCCTGCTGCCGTTCCCCGAGGAGATCACCGCCAGTCTGGACAAACTCTCCATCCTCCGCCTGAGTGTCAGCTACCTGCGGGCCAAGAACTTCTTCTCTGGTAAATCTACCGCTTGGCATTTACTGTAACAGGAGTAGCTCATTTATCATCTCTAACATCATGCAATCGAATCTGAATTTGTTTTACTATCGAGTTGATTATTTTGCGTAAAGAACAGTCACATGGATGCATTGATCACGTCCGTCACATAAACCTGTTTCCAATTAGTGGGATAGTTTTGGGAAATCATCCTGTGTGCCGTGAAACTCCGAGAAGATCGATATCAAATTAATGAGCTACTGTATGTGTCCAGCACACACACAGAGAGAGAGAGAGAGGGAGAGGTCTGCAACATGGTTAGCCTAGCATAGCACAACGACTGAAAGCAGAGAGAAATGCAATGCCTTAAAATCCAGCAAGAAACATTTTACACCAGATTAATTATTGAGGGTTAAACATCACTACTTTCGGCAAAGTCAGGTGGCCAGGAGGGACGGGAAGGGCTGGACGGCACATAGTGTTCTCTAGACACAGCAGAGATTACAGATAAAAAGCTGGAAATAATGACATTAAATGAGTGTGGATGGATATTATGAACAAAGGAGAAACTAACACTGACATATGATGAATAACTCGAGCTCTGTCACGCTAGAAAAACTTCATGGGATCTTTAGTTTTATGAATGTTGATAAATAACATGTTTTTCTTCTCAAAAACTTGAAAAGGCTTAAAATCCAATAGCAGGTGATGCTGTAAATACTCTAATCTATTTTAGAATGTGAATACTAAAGGAACAGGAACATGTTTGCTTTTTCAGAAAGACAAGTGAAAGGACCTTTAAAAAGAGTCAAACACGGTTCTAACTCTGAGTTAAATGCCGGCTGACTCTTGGATGGATAGATGGATAGTTTCCCTTTCTTCTGATCTTATAACCTTGACCTGAACCGATCTCTCAACCGAACACACAGGGATGAAACTGATCCATCTTCATTTTGGTTAAATGGTAACGTCCGTGTTTTTCAACCTGGACCCTATTGTCCCATGTTTTTGTGTCTAACTGACCGTCAATAATTTCTGAAAGTGGTCCGGTACTGAGGGAGAACGCTGCAGACGGCAGACGCTAAACGAGCTGCATCCTATTGGGGCAAGCTGGCACCGTCATTTACGTCCACTAAAAGTGCCTGTTTTTGCCATGACAGGCTCTGATTGTTATTATAAGTGTCTGACATTATGGAAAGAGTCTCGCTCAAGGAGAAGTCTCGTTGTGAAATCTGGCGAGGTGACGTGTTGCTGGAAGACAATGGTGGAATAGTGGAACACATCCACGGTGGAAACAGCAGAGTTTGTTGTGTTTGAGTACAGAAAGAGTAGCTTAGTGTTATCTAAAAGATCTTCAATGTCACGGCTGAATATTTAGATGATTTCCACAACGTGGATGAGGTCTTTGAATTCGATAGCCACCTGTATTTATTTGAGCCAGAGTATTCGGATTTCAGAACGAGACTTCTCCTTGAGCGGGACTTGGACACAATAACAAACAGACCGGATCAAGAGAAAGGTCAGAAAAAGGTTTTATTTCTCTGTAGGGTCCTTTCTATAATGCTGTCAGACACTTATAACAGCAATCTGAGTCTGTCAGAGGCAAAAACATGAACTTTTAGTGAACGTAACGTTACTCTGACGCTGCCTAGGTTACGGCGTTCTCCCTCAATACTGAACCAATTTCAACTATTAATCACAAAAACATGTTCAGGTTGAAAAATACAAAAGTTAGCCTTTAATTTAACAAATGCAGATTTCTCTTTGAAAGGTTCTCTTTAAGCAATATTGATGCCCAAAAATCCCAGCAGCTCTTTGGCAGAGTTGTGTGCTTTGAGCAGTAACTCTAACAGGAGGTTAACAGTTTAAAGTGGGCGGCGGCGGCTGCTCCTAAACGCCCTCAGTTATTGCTTTGGTCCCTCCGACCGTTACCAGAGTGTCACAACAGCCGAGGCGCTCGCTCTGTATTTGTGCTGGATGTGTTTCCCCACATCTCACGGCTCATCTCATCACCCAGAGATGTGGAGACCACCACAGCAAGAGAAGAGCCACCAGCCACCGCCTTATTCATCCCAGTGAAAGGCCCTCAATATTTCATTGAGACCCATGCCTATATGCATGTGTGTGTGTGTGTGTGTGTGTGTGCTACATCCCTTATAGGAGGATTAGGAGATGGAGCTCTGCCTGGCGTCCATTAAAACTGTACGCCAAAGCATCGGAAAGAGTCGCACGTCAACGTGATGGATGCGTACGCTCTCTTCTCTACTATGCGGAGTGAAGACATTGTTATTTTAGGCGGTGATCTTTCACGGAGAATGCTGCAATGCGGCCGTCGGATGCTCTTGGAGCATGAATAATTGAGAGAAACCCTGGAGTTTAAAGAATTTATGAAATGGAGGCAGAGCAGTGTTTGTTTAAGGCGGCGGCTTTTTGAGATGGCTGTTTGGGGTGAGACGGACAGGATACGGCACCGGTGATACCGCTGTGTTTAAGAGCGGATGGAGCAAATGCATTTCATAGTTTTATTGAGTGTGTGGCTGCTTGGTTCATATGTTGTGTATTCGGGGTGGGAAAAAAATCGATTCAGTTATATATCGCGTTTTTTTGTTTTTACGATTTTGAAATATTTTTTTTTTTTGCCAGAATCAATATATTTGCTTCATTTCAGTCTTTTAGGAGGTAGAAGGAAGTTACCGCTTTTATTGTTCTAGTCAGAGTAACGTGACGTCATATCCGTTCCGTATCCGTCAACCAAAACAAACCTCAGTTGGCCGCAGTGTGCCAAAGTGGTAAACACTACACATCCAGTAAAGGATGGAAACACTTTGGGTTTCACACATTGATGGGAAAAGCAGAACTAGACATCACGACTAAAGCTGCATGCTAACTCTGTCACGGACAGGAAACGTTATCGTATCGCGGTAACGTGCGGTCGAGCCGGCCGTCGCTCTCATCTCCGTGGTCAAATAGGTCGACGCTACAACTGTAGAGAAACCCAGATACTGACATTTATGTTAAATGCATTGAAACGGCCCCGATGGAGCTGACCATGGATGGATAAAGAGAACGGAGCTGACGGGAGAGCTAGAGACGGACATGGAGAAGTTAGAGGAAGTAGACACGTGTGACTACGTCTGGTTTTCAAAATAAGGTGTTAACAAAGGGAACTGTATATACAAAATACATAAATATAAATAAGATTGGTTGGATTATATTCACCAGAAGTATAAAACATTACATGTCCCTTATAAACTAAAAAGAAAATACCACTAATTTGTGAGGGAAATGTCTTTATTCTTAGATTTTTCGAGTTGCTGGTAAAGATTTAATAAATAATTCCTGACAATGACTGATATATTTGACTTCAGGACATCTCTGACGACATACATGCTGAAAATCAAACATTTTTACAAGATTGATTTAGATATTTTCCAAAGTAAAAGTCCCTAGAAGTGTATGATTCAGCTTTTTTCCCATGGTCTAGTGTTAAAAAAGTTAACGTAAATCTCATTAAATCATAATATCGAATCACAATACTTGTAGAATCGCGATACATATCGAATCAGCACCCAAGTATCGTGATAGTATCGAGTCAGGAGATAGGTGTAT
Source organism: Sebastes fasciatus (assembly GCF_043250625.1). Classification (NCBI taxonomy): domain Eukaryota; kingdom Metazoa; phylum Chordata; class Actinopteri; order Perciformes; family Sebastidae; genus Sebastes; species Sebastes fasciatus. The sequence continues at coordinate 29,310,561 of NC_133808.1, read as the reverse complement.
CGTCCCCGCCCTATTGTGATGCCCTGAAGAAACCAAACGAAGCCCACTCTACAGTAACTGCTATTATTACCGTTTCAGAGCTATCAATAGAAGTGATGTTTATTGTTTCCTCTCTATAACATATGGAAGTATTCGCCGGCTACTCGACCTGTCAGAGTACATCATTGATAATGGATTTCGGCACCAATAGGTCAAAGTGTAGCCTATAGACGAGCCCTGTTGTCTAACTGCATTAGCCTACTTCCTGGACAGTCTCTAAGTAATTAACGAGCTCAGGGCTCTTACATTAAGGAAGCGGCTCTCCGTGGACCCCCGAGGGCCCGTCGCTCCGGGGCCGCCTCTCCGTGGTCCGCCATAATTGTTGTATGCAAACAGCGCAAATCCTGCTCGTCAGAGGCATCCCGTAGCGGGTGGTCTGCGGAGCGATGACTTAGCTCCAGTACAGTCTGGGAACGCTGCCATTGCTTCAACAACCCAGCTCTGGGTGGATGCTCAGAAGTACCGTTAACATGCAATATTGAAATATGTTAGAAGTGTTTTGTGCTGTGGAGAGTTTATGTAATAAGTATACTAATATCAGTGTACTAGTAATATACTTATAAGCGTACTGCTTTAATACTTCTTGGCCCACTTTTTAATTTATAAAAGTATACTTTAATTGTAAGAATAGTAAACTTTGAGTACACAACTAGTTTACATTTCAGTCTTATTTTGTACTGCAACTATAGTATAAGTATACAGATAGTGTACTAGTTATACACTTGTAAGTGCACTACTTCAATACGTCTTGGGACTAAATAGGCCCACTCTTTAGTATATAAAAGTATACTTCAAGTGTAAGTATTGTATAGTTAGTTTACTAGTTTTATACTAGTAGCCCACTTTTTACTTTATGAAAGTACACTTTAAAGTATACTCTCAGTAAACTACTAGTTTAATAGTTTTTATACTGCAAGTATACTAACTTATCATTTTCTTATTATCAAAAGATTAAGTACAAGTATAAGCCAAGTATACTTAGACTTTTCTGTATACTTCAGTATGTTAGTATGAGCCAAGTTTGTTAAGTATATCTCTGATAAGTACATAAAATGTAAACTGAAAGTACACTCTCTGAAGTATACTTGAATAAAGTAGTTGTTGGTGAGGGCTGGTGGCCGTGTGTGTAACTGAACATGTCAAAGGAGTTGAACAAAGCCCCGGCAGAGCCCGGTTAATCTGGCTGACATGTATTATCCAGCCCAGCTGCCATCTTTGTTATTGTCGGGAGCTCCAATGGGCTCGTCCCTCTCAGCCAGTCTGAGGAGAGGGGCGGTGACTCTCTTAAAACCGATAACGCCGGGATCACCCTACTCCGGGTGTGAGGCCGTAAGAACCGTCTTCACAGCTACTGTCTGCCTTGTGGATCATTTATGCTCCATGTGTGACAACACAACTGTGCTGGTTGACGGGTTGAATATGGAAATGTGAATATGTGTCATGTGCAACTGTCAACAGCAAGATTTACACTTCAGGCTGGACGCTTTACAACCACATTACTGCTGTTGTGCACTGAAAGGCCACATGCAGTGTTTCCAGCAGTGTTGTCACAGATAAGTTGGCATGGAGAATCACTGATATGCTTATTAGTATTAGTCTTTATCCATGTGTGGGGGGAGTTTTCCAGTCGATGTGTCATATCTCAACAAGGAGTGGTCAGATATCTGTATAAAAATCTGGTTTAGATATTTAATTTGATTTTCTAATTATCTGGGAGATACCCTGACCTTCCCTCTAGTGCCACATTCAGGCTTTGATTTTCCACGGACCAATAAGGGTGGGGAAAAAAAACACCTGTTGTAGTCAGAATTCCGTGACGTCATATCCGTTCCGTATCCGTCAACCAAAACAAACCACAGCGAGGAAGTACAAAACAGTGGAGGATCCGTGTGGATATGACCTGCACCCTCACATGTTAAATCCAAAGTGGTAAACACTACACATCCAGTAAAGGACGGAAACACTTTGTGTTTCACACGTTGACAGGAAAAGCAGAGCTAGACATCACGACTAAAGCTGCATGCTAACTCTGTCACGGACAGGAAACGTTATCGTATCAAATCAGCACCCAAGTATTGTGATAGTATCGAATCGGGATATAGGTGAATCGTCCCAGTACTAGTAAATATCTCACAGCATTCAATATTACCTCAAAACTGCTCATGACAGCGTGGCCATTACGGATTTCTTTTCATTGTTAGTTCCAGCAGATGAGCAGTGACAGTCTCCGTAGTGAGGATCGGTCCAGTGGAGGTTTTCTCCACCGTAAACAACACTGACAAGACCCTGGATGACACAACTAAGCCAATAAGGGCTCTCCTGGGTTTCCTGGAAGAGTCACCATCACTGCAGCCAAACCGCCTCGATTGTCCCTCTCCTTTTCCTGCCTGCCCTCATTCACACCCGATCCCTTCTTCTTCTTCTTCTTCTTCTTCTTCTCCCTAATTGTTTTTCTGGAAAGGTTCCCTGAGTTTTCAAGGCAGGCCGCAAGAATCCAACCTGGCCGTCACGTGACCGCTGTTGCATAACCAGCCCACTCCGGCAGATGCATGTCAGATGGTCGTCGTTGTGCTCCGAGCTTCAGATATAACGCTGTATAGTTCACAGATCACCGTTTAAACCTGCAGCGGTACAGGACATGAAATTATGACTAATCCTGTGATGTTCAACATGCCTGTTGTTAAAGTGAACCGCGGTTCTGTCAGATGCACTCTATTGTAAATATAGATGGAGATTAGGAGAAATAATCCCTGTGACTGCAGAGGGATTCACTGTGCTGGGGGTTTGGTGTCGGCTGTGTGTTTGAGCCGGCTGGTGTGGGAAGACTTGAAAAGTGTAAAGCAGGTTGTTTCAGGTTTGAACAGAATCTCAATGAAGAATAGCTGGAATATTTGTATACTTTTTAACTGATTTCCAGTGTTTGATGTCCTCATACATCATAAATGTGTCCTGCCAGAGGACTATGCAATATTTTGCATGGCAATATTAATAATATCGATATACGGACATCAAGTATCAACCTTTTATTCTATAAACTATTAACCTCTTAACAATCCGACGGCCGCTATTCTGTATTTCAGAGGTTGCAGCGGGCTCAATCTTAAAGATGGAAGTGAAGACACTGGTATCATATGAAACTAGAAAACCTAAAGAATCGAATGGTACCAACCATGTCATGTTAGCTCGTCAGGAAGAACGCTAAATAACGCTCTAAACTTACGCACAATTTAGGGGAAGAAAACCTGGCATGGCCATTTTCAAAAGGGGTCCCTTGACCTCTGACCTCAAGATATGTGAATAAAAACCCTGAGATGAACTCAGTGAAAACTGTATCTTTAAAAAAAAGGTAATAAATCACAATATATCGCGATACTCAGCATATCGCAAAATGTTTAAAACCGCAATAAGATCGTATCGTGACTCAAGTATGGTGATAATATGGTATCGTAGGACCTCTGGTGATTCCCAGCCCTAACTTATATAGTGACTAACTATAAAGAAAATGATCAGCTGACTCTGCAGCTCCCCTGAGCTTTACAGAGCGTCTTTAGCATCTTTTAGCTCGTCGTTTTGGTTTCACAACTCGCAGTTTCCAGACGGAGCAGGCAACTGTGTTTAGTAAAATCTCCGATAAACCCACCGCACCCTACCTGCCCAAAACCCAAAAGACAGACGGACAAAGTTTGGTGAACATTAGCGGAGCTCATCAGGAGTTGGTAGAGACCAACATTGAGCTTAAAGCAGAGTGACTATTGGACTTAACATTTATAAAACTCCAAATGAATGTTGTTCTGTGTCTACTCTGCTAACGTGGTCGCCATACGAACTCTATGAAGTGTTAACAGTGTTATGTGTTTGTAGCCTTTTAGCGCTGCACCAACGTGGCCAAAAAAATCAGCTATTGCAGGTTTAAAGTTCTTAATATGACTTCCATCACTGAAATCAGTGTACAACACAGTTTACATTAAAAACGCTCCTCTGATAAATTACCTGATATTTTTATATGGAAAAAATATCAATCCCCAGTCAACACTCGACAGTGAAACACTTTTGGTTCTTTTGTCTCAGCAGCAGCTTTCAGCAGCAGTAGAGGAGAAATTAATTTTTCACAAGTTTCCATAAGGTAGACCAACCATTATATCTATTATAAAAGCACCGGCTTAAAATGCCTTCCATTAATAGAGAGATGGCAAACATGGACCTGCACAGCACACACGCATTGTGCAACTCCCGCTGGATCAGGATATGAATATAGAAAATGAATTATGTAAAACAATATTCTGATCCGAGTAGAATGCAGCTTTGTTGTACGCTTGTTTTGCTGTACACATATTATTGAAACTACACTAAACTATTAATCTCTTGTTTTCCTTCAAAACGTCACATTTATTGGCAAATAACGCAGCTGAATTCATGCCAATCAATTCAGATGAAATGGCCGTGGGTACGTGTGCAGAACATGTTGCTGCAGGCCTGATGTCTGAGAGAGAAAATGAGGCCAAATAACTCAGTTTTAATGAAATTAATGTGCATACATGGCTGCCACGGCACGGCACGCATAGTGTTGGCACACAGCCGGAAATATCTGTCAGAGCTGCAGCGTTTCTATAGCATACCGTCGCCGTCGCCGCCGCCACCGCCGTTGCTGTGCAGCTCCAGGATTGGTTATGTAAGCTGAAGGTCTTGTGACATGTCATGGTACCTTTCTGTGTTTTGGTCTGCGATGGTTTGTTATTTGAAAAGCCGCCGCCCCTCCCCCTCCCCCTCCTTCCTGTAGGTCGTGTATCTGCAACACAAATGAAAGGCTGCAGAGCTATCTGGGCTACATGATCAGCAGCGGGTCATCCCTTCATGACGACCCTGCCTCCCTCCCTCCCTCCCTCCCGATGCCCGTCCTTCTCTCCGTCCTTCCCCTACAGGGCTTAACCCCCCTCCCCCCAGCCCCGCTGATCACGATACGGCACAGCGAGGAATGCAGGCCACCAAAGGGAAAACCTGGTAATCAGTAGTGACCCCTCCCCACCCTACCCCGCCCAAATCCCATCGCTCCTCACCTCCTCCTCCTTCTCCTCCTCCTCCTCCTCCTCCTCCTCCCACCTCTCTGGATCGCCTCTCATAAGCAAATATGCAACCATGTGATCGAGAAACCTCGGGAGACACGAAAGCAGCACAGGGTGCGTGCTTTCCCCCCCTGCATTAGTGACCGCGTGTTCATGTTCAGCCTCTATGTGTGGCTGTGTGTGTGTGTGTGTGTGTGTGTGTGTGTGTGTGTTGCGTGCATCCATGTGTATGTTAGTGGATGTGGGGGTGGTATGTGTGCATCGCGTGTTCATTTACTGCAGTGTTTGGGGGGGTGAAGGAGTTGAAGTGTTCTATATTTACTCGCTGCCATTCACACTCTGGTAGAATAATTAACACACTCGCACACATACTGCATGCATGCACGGCGCTGTACAGTGTGTTTGTGTGTGTTGCTGTATGTGTGCATGCTGACACACACATTCACTCTGCTACTCTCCGTCCTGCTCGGTGATGGGATGTCGAAATAGAAGCAGTGCTGTGCAGCTTGTTAACCTTCAGAGGTTGAATGCTGGTTTTGTTTTGTCACATGATGACATGAAGTTCTTTTGACAAATATTATATAATGTTTTGTTTGTTTTCATTTGAAAAACAGTATCAACACTCTTTCTTATTCTCTTGAAAGTGCTACTATTTCATACATTTTGTAGACTAAATCAAAACAGGTGGAAGAAGCACTAAGATATTTTACTTAAAGGCAGGGTTGACGATGTTCTCCAGTATATTATATATATATATAATATATGTTATATTGATTGAAATGGTCTTTACACCCCGACAGCGATCGATTACTGATGAGATCTGAAAAAGAACCGGAAAAGAGCCGTCATCTGTAGCTGCTGTAATCCTGTAAAAACGTCTACCAATCACTGCCTCGAGGTCCGCTCGGAAAGAACCAATCAGATGCCTCCCTGCCTCCCTGCTCGTTCTCTACCCTTGGCGTGCACCAGCCTGAACTCAAAGCGCGTCGCCGTCGCACGTTTCCTGGAGAATGGAAGAGAAAACTCAGCCCTGCAGTAGCACTGCTGCGGTTACTTGTCATGAGGTAGCGTTGTTGAGTTGAGGTCCTCTCTCCGCTCTGTGTCTGTCCCTATCTTTAAGTTAAGGTACAAAAGTATTGGCATCAAAATATACTTTTAGGTCTCAAAAGTAAAAGTACTTCTTATGCAGAGTGGCCCATTTCAAAATAAGGTATTATTGGATTATAATTGATGCATCATCATTTTAATGTTGCAGCTGGTAAAGTTGTAAACTTACTTTATATGCTGCTGGGTATCTTGTGAATTTCCCCCTGGGGATAAATAAATTATTATATTATTTGAACCTGTAATAATACATCATAATTTATATGCTGATTATATTTTGTATTATTAATATGTAACGTAATTTAAGTAATTTAAGTTATCAGATAAATGTAGTGGAGTAAAAAGTATAATATTCGCCTCTGAAATGTAGTGGAGCAAAGTAGCGGAAAATGAAAGTACTCAAGTACAAGTACGCCAAAGTTGTGCTAAAAGGACCAGTATGTAGCATTTCGGGGGATCTGTTGGCAGAAATGGAATATAATATTAATGCGTATCTGTGGCCGGCGTGTGGCGGTGCGGCTCCTCGGTGCAGCAGCAGCCAGACGGCCGCCTCGCCAGGAGGAGACGGTGAAGAAGAAGAGAGAGAGTGAGAGAGAGTCGGCGTGTTGCGCTAATTCTTGTCTCATTTGTGGTCTGATAAAAAGTAAATTCATCTAAACTGGGCTGAAAAACGATGCAATCTGGTTGCCATGGTGATGAATTATGTCTGACTATCAACCACACCCCGATTCTCTGTTTGAGAAAGAACGTTAACCAAAAAACAGGAAGTAAAACCGGCTATAGGAGGGGCTTTAAACACTTGATCCAGGTGTCTGATCACTTTCTGCAGCTGCATTTCTAGCTGGAGTCTCACACTGTAGAAAACAATAAGAGTCAACATGTGAAAGTGACCAGTAATGTTGGAGGAGAACCCCCCCCACCCCCCGCCGGCAGACGGTGTTAACCTGCAGTAAATGTACTCAGTAAGAGAAATGAAGTGTGATGCGTTCGGCCACAAATGACTGACGGCCCTCTCAGCCGTGAAAGTAAAAGTGATTCTTTATTTTGCTCTGGTCCTCTGGTCCTCTGGTCCTCTGGTCCTCGCTGCCTGCGGTCTGAATCGGTCCTGGCATGGATCCAAAATAAACCTCAGCTCCTCCACCCCCCCACACACACTACTACGTAACCAGTATGGGCCATGTGGGTGGGGCGTGTCCTCTATAATCGTCAGCATTAACACAGCGGCTGAGGATGTCCAACACCACGGGTCCCTGTCACCGTGGCCAGATACCCCCCCCCCCCCCCCCCTCGCTACAGGCTTAATACGCTGAGTTAATGCTGTCCAGATATAGCACTGTTTCATGATTCAGACTCCTGCTATTGTTATCACATGTGACCAGAGACATGAGATATGTGGAGTAAACAGACAAGATAACTCTGAGTACTATATGCACTGAGAAGCAAGCAGTGGGTTGACCAGTATGATGTCCATGAAGATGTACCTTAAAGGGAGATTTGTCAAGTATTTAATACTCTTATCAACATGGGAGTGGGCAAATATGCTTCTCTATGCAAATTTATGTATATATTGATTATTGGAAATCAATTAACAACACAAAACAGTGACAGATATTGTCCAGAAACCCTCACAGGTACTGCATTTAGCATAAAACAATATGCTCAAATCATAACATGTCAAACTGCAGCCCAACAGGCAATGACAGCTGTCAGTGTGTCAGTGTGCTGACTTGACTATGACTTGCCCCCAAACTGCATGTGATTATCATAAAGTGAGCATGTCTGTAAAGGGGAGACTCGTGGGTACCCATAGAACCCATTTACATTCACTGATCTTGAGGTCAGAGGTCAAGGGACCCCTTTGAAAATGGCTATTCCTGTTTTTCCTCATCAAAATTTAGCATAGGTTTGGAGTGTTATTTAACCTCCTTCCCAACAACCTAGTATGACATGGTTGATACCGATGGATTCTTTAGGTTTTATAATTTCATATGATACCAATATCTTCACTCTAGCTTTAAAACTGAGCCCGCTACAACCTAAGAATCGCAAGTTGTGTTAATACGTTAAAGAAATTAGTGGCGTTAAAACAAATTTGCGTTAACTTTGACAGCCCTAATAATAATAATAATACATCATAATTGATAAATTGATTTATGTTTTGTATTATGAATCTGAATCTGAAAAGTAACTAAAGCCATTAGATAAATATAGTAAAGTAAAAAATGATTTCCCTCTGAGAGTAGTGGAGCAGAAGTATAAAGTCCAGTACTTCTTCACTCCAGCTTTAAAACTGAGCCCTCCGAAAGATCAATTGCATTAATGTGTTAAAGAAATTAGTGGCGTTAAAACGATTTTAAGTTGATTAGTTAATATATAAATAAATATATTCCATACCACCACTACCAATACTAACACTATATAACACTAGAGCTTGAGCTTGTCAGTCATAGCGAAGCTAAAGTCTGCACCACTACATCTGTCTAAAAATAGCTCAGGAGAAAGTGTCACTCAGTGTTGGTTTGAACTGCAGCTCGTTGGTGTTGAGTAACACTTTATCCCAAATCTGTCCTGTGATTGGTTGATTGAAACACTTTGTTAAGTCTCTTTCTGGCAGCGTCGTGTGTGTGTGTGTGTGTGTTTTTTGTTATCAAGGGTACATGGCGACCTGTAACAACGCTCTGGCAAGATGCCAGGGCGGCATGTAGGGACGGGACAAGCACAGAACATCCCGCTAATCCCGTTGTAAATAGCATTATGGGACCAATTGAAAATGGCCAAATATTTGATAAATATTTGCAAATGGGTTTTTTTTGGGACTCAGCTTCCAGCAGAGTGAAGCCGTCTAGTGAGATAAACCCCAGCAGGTCTGGCTCTCTCCGTTGAGCGGTGTCAGGAAGATTTATACTGGAGGCCCCGTGATGAAGGCCGGGACCCGAGCCAAGCTGGCCTCTGGGTCACAGTCCCGGGACAACTGGACATCATTTAGTTTTGCAGGTCTGTGCTGTCTCTGTCCTGAAACTGTGTCTCCAAAAGACCATGTATAATCTAGCAGGAGACTAAATTCCTGCCTGGATTATGTTCACTTCCAGTTCTAGAAATGCCACGTTCTTCTGGATGGTTGGTGTATTTAGTGCAGGACTTTGACTCCAGAGACTTGGGTTTGCGTCCCATGTGTGTTCAGCTTTGGGTCACCAAAATATCTTGGTTGAGACCATGCAGGGTTAGGATCATGGTTTTGGTTAGATATTGGAAAAGTAAATGCATGCTTCAAGTCAGCGTTTAGGGAAGTTCTTCAAGCTCAGCAATGGGTCCAAACCACCTCGGCAAGTGGTTTGATTGATGGGTTGATAATGCGTCTTGGTGGTCTTTAACACTTGTATTTAGCGCTGGCTGTCCACTTGTGATCCGATGACCCATGACGCATTTTAAAACCAAGTATAAGCAGGGTGTTTGGCCCCGACTTGAGAAGATAAAACCAACCAAAGATTAGGCAGAAAAATATAACTTGGATTCATCTGGACTCATGGGGGTCCGACCTGCCCGTGTCATATTCTGTGTTTTGATGTACAGTATATTGTTTGTTGATGTACAGTATATTGTTTGTTGTCCAGTACCATAAGAGCTCCATTATGCAAAGATAAGCATGTTTGGGAACGCCAAGCTGTTCTATTCAGTTCACTGGAAACGCCTCTGGGGTGATTGCCGGAGCGCTATCATGCCACATGTATGCGACGGCAGCGGAAATGTAAATTTTTCATTATGTACACTTGTGCCCGCTGAAGCTTGCTAACCAGATCTGCTCTTTGTCCTCCTCTTGGCCATTCAAGAGGCTTTGTGTTGGCCCACTTTTTCTGGCTGGATTACGCTACTGATGCTGCTGCTGATGTGTACCTGTGGTTTGTGATGTGTAAACTACCAAAGTACAAACACAGTGCAGCCACAACACAAAGAAGTCGTGGTCACTGACAGAGGAAACACAGAGAGGACCGAGTACATGTCGGTGCAGTGACTTTTATATGATCTTAACATTACGACCTTTCTTTTCTCGTGATCATCAGACAGAAAGGTTTGGTTTTGATCAAAGCTGTGTTTCTTCTGGATAAAAACATGTAGATTATAATGTAGTAATCATGTAAAATCAGCAGACATTACTGCCAGAGGCTGACCTTTAGTTATTAAAGCTGCAGCTTCATGCAACCAAACTGAACGTCCCGTAATGTTTTAGTGATTTATAGTGAGCCTGTGGTAGTATGTAGTGACCAGATTAGAGATAAAAAGCACTGCAATGATATAATTAGAGACTCATAATGTGCCTTTTTATCTGTGGTCTGGACCACTTAGTACTTGCCAGTGATTACTCTTGATAATTTAAATTTAGCTATAGTTTTTTTGTTTTCATTTTTCTTTTTGGACATTATAGATATCCTCTGGAATCTGTGTGTATTATGGTAGTAATATGAAAGGGGGCAGTTTGTAGTTGATATGTTGACAATATACTGCACAGTATTGTGCTAACACTAAAGGATGCATGTGCAGATAGACATGAATTCAACCGTGAAAAATGATTTGGAATCGGAAATTTTGAACTGGTAAACAAATGGCAACTAAAAATTATTTTCCAATGAATTATTACGTGTAGATTATTTATTTATGTTTCTTTTTGTTACTTTTAAGAACGGCCTCTTTGCATGTTTACGATTATACTTTTTTTTTTTTGTTAAGCATTTGGGCTGCAAAGTAGTGAAAAGGACTACTAGAGCTTTCCGGAGCCGAAATGTTACGCCTTCAGATAACTGAATTGTATCCGGTTAACAGTGCAAAAATATTATATATAAAATATTTATATAACACAAAGAAAGACAAAGACATATGCGATGCATCGCCCACGCCATCTCCTCACCGAGTCGACCCCAGGTGTCTGTATGGGAATAAGGTCAGGGGGTGTCCAACCAAAGCTGTGCCTCGTGTGAAGGTACCGGCCTCGTCGGACTCGCCGCACAAAGCCCATATGCTCTCCAGTGTCTGCCCCGACACTCCTAACACCGCCACGCCCCTCTGATGGACTCCTTGTTAACCCCCCTTTTGCAGACAAACAAAAGATCTGACCCAGAACCCAGTCACCCAATCATGTCATACATCACCCTCGGGATCGAAGGTCATCACGGGTCGCAGCACGGCGCTCCCGCAGGGGTCAGAGATTAATGTGCTTGACCACTGCTCTCTTTCTCATGACATCACCGCAGCTCATCGTCTCACGTTATAGAAATAACAAATGAATGATATTAGCTGCTACGGACAATTTACTTTATTATTATTGATCAATGGATAATCTGTCTGTCAGCTAGAGTCCACAGTGACGTCTTCAAACTACTGTTTCTGTCTGACCAACAGTCCAAATACTCCAAGAAGAGCAGCACGTCTTCACAATCTATCATTAGATGATTTGTCATTCAAGTAATCAATTAATAGGCTATTAGCTTCAAAAGTAACAAATAACGTATTGTTATTGTTATTTAAAGCTTCAGTAGGTAGAAATGTTTTGGCATCATTGGGCAAAAAATCCATAATAACCTTTCAGCATATTGTAATTCAAGTGTTCTGAGAGATAACTTGACTTCTGTACCTCCTCATGGCTCTGTTTTCAGGCTTTAAAAAGTCTATCACAGGTCATTTCAGAGAGAGAGAGAGCGTTCCTATTAGCTGTGTTCCGACTGGTGGGCAGTGCTTGATCTCAACGTGGCTGCCGGGTCACAAACTTTCTCATTTAACAGCTAAACCGTGCACTACAAGATGATTCTGAAAACATTTGGGGGAGAGAAATAGTCATTAACATGACATAATATTGATTCATATTTGATCAGCGCTGCCTATTTTGACCGTTTGGTCGGAGTTCGCCAGTGATTGACAGCCGGCTCTCATAGATGGCAGCTGGACGGCAGACTCCAGATCAGCTCTGATTGGTTGTTTTCCTCCGGTCTGTGAAATCCTGCAGATGCCGTTAGGAACACCGGAGGACACTGAGGCACATGATTTTTTTTTTTAGTTTATTGTTTTTAATGATCTTTGCTCCATTTCTACCTACTGCAGCTGTAAAATTGTTATATCAAAGTTATACCTCATCAGTTCCTAGTCGAGAGTTCAGAAGAATAAGAGAGAGAGAGAGACAACTTATTTTTAAACTCCCTTAAGACAGAGTTCGTCTCTCTTTCTGGCTTTGTTAGAGAAATAATTGAGTCTCTGTGTGCATGATTTCTCGACTTGTTTGCTTTTCTACCAAAATGTAATTGGTCACAAAAAAAACAACCTCTTCCTGGTAAATGCTGGATCTGCTCCGGGACGCAGGTTTACTGAGTTATCTGGATAACTTTGCTGAGAAAGACCTGAACAGTTACAGTTACATCAGCGCAGGTTTACGGGGATTCCAGATAACTCAGAAAAGGTTCTTCTTGGAACAACAGATCACTGAGCGTCGGATCACTCAAAAACACCGGTTCAGTTTCACACTATTCCACAATCTGACAGTCAAACAAAGCGTACTCTAAACACGGGCTGCACAGTTTTGAAAAAATATCTAATTGCGATTATTTTGACTGATATTGCAATTGCGATATGATTTGCAATATTAGAGAGAATGATCATTTATAATTTTTCAGTGATTTTTGCATGGATCTGTACCAAACAGATGTTTTTCTTAAGTCTTTAGAATATGAGGCCAGAACACAAGCATCGCCCATCAGCTCGAGCACAGCCAATTCGAACGCTCTCTTTCTGAAATGACCTGTGATTGGTCAAAGTCTCCCGTCACGGGTTAGACTTTTTAAAGTCTGAAAACAGAGCCATGAGGAGGTGCAGAAGAAGTTTTCTCTCAGAACACTTGAATTACAATATGCTGAAAGGTTATTATGGAATTTGTGCCCAATGATGTCAAACATATTCTGCCTACTGAAGCTTTAAGGGAGTAAATAAAAAGTTCTCTCTCACTCTTACTGTTCTGAACTCTGGACTAGGAACTGATGAGGTATAACTTTGATATTTAACTTTAACATCAAGCGCTCCTCCTGTGCATTATTACTTCTTGCCGTCCGCAGCGCTGCTTCATGTCACCTCTGTGCTGCTGGCATGCATTTACATCTACATATGACACAAACAACTCAAAGAGCTGCCACTAGTGGTCAAAGACTCCACAGATCACCTTTATGGCAGGGACACAGGAAGGTAGAGAGAGAAATAATAATGCGCAATGTTATTGGCTTTTCCTTTTTGATATTAATATCTAATTTTTCTCCTTTTGATAAAATTGCAAACAAGATGATTTCAAAAACTTCTTTTTTTAAATTGAAGTATTTAAAGATCAAATCTCCCTAAATTGAGTTGATGCACATATTATTCTAGAAATGAACCAGGTCACATAATTGTCTTTTGATCCTTTAACACTCTGGGAACACATATCCCATAGATGAGCAGTGGCCCCTCCACATATTTAACCCACCAGCCTGCTAACCGCTTCACACGCCTGGAGCACCAGAGCTGGATGGACGAGAGGAAAAAAAAAAAGTTATGATGTCACGCTGGGAAAAAGGAGAATCCCATTAGGGATGAGAACAGCTGGGGCCACCGGCCAATGAGCGACTGGGAGAGGGAGGCTGAGGGAGGAGCCGGGGGAGTGGTGACACTGGATAGGAGAGTGGAGGTGGAGGCGGGAGGAGCTGGAGGAACTGTCACCTCATCTCACTTCAATGTGCCAACAACTCATTTCTGTGAAAGAAGGAAAGCTTTTCTCCAGCAGCTCTGTTCTCTCATCATTTTGTTTGGTAAAATAAAAAATACTAAAAGTTTGCGCTACTTTGCACCTGAATAATTTGCACTAGGAACAATTTTATTGTGTAAATATCAGTCTTTTTAATATCTATTTATTCTTAGCAACCATTTTTTTCTCTATTCTATCCCTTATTAGATTTTAGAGCTGCTATGATTAATCGATTAGTTGTCAACTATTAAATTAATCGGCAACTATTTTGATAATTGATTCATCGGTTTGAGTCACTTTTTAAAGAAAAATAAAAAGTCAAAATTCTCTGATTGCAGCGTCTTAAATGTGAATATTTTCTGGTTTCTTTCCTCCTCTATGATAGTAAACTGAATATCTTTGAGTTGTGCACAAAACAAGACATTTGAGGACGTCATCTTGGGCTTTGGGAAACACTGAATGACATTTTTCACCATTTTATAGACCAAACAACTAATCAATTAATCGAGAAAATAATCAACAGATTAATCGATAATGAAAATAATCGTTAGTTGCAGCCCATAATGTATTTTGCAGTCCGTGACTCAGGGAGATGCTCTACTGCTTCGTTGTTAAAATGATAATAAAGATACTTGAACGTGAAATTAGGTAAAAAAACAAATGATTAATTGATTAAATAGTTGCAGATTCACTTTATTTCTGTAGTGTGTTCCGGTGTTGAGGATGTCATCGTCTAATATTCATTCACTTCAGTCAGTATATATCAAACTGCGCGGTGTTGTGAAGCTCCTGGGCTTCTCTGGAGACTGAAACAACAACAAGAGATTTGTTTTTCTCTTGTAATGTACTGTGTATATACCACTGATGTCAGAAGAATCATGAAGCAAGTCAGACAAAATAAAAGGTCTGGATTTGGTGAATTAGACTTTCAGATTGGACGTAATGAATGTTTAATGAGCTGGGATCGGACATGCATGCGTACTAAACATGAGGCGGTCTGACAGACACGGCAGTGCTTTGCAAACATTATTATAGGACTAAAAACCTGTCTGCCTTTCTCCTCCTCCACCTCCACCCTCCCTCCCTGTGTGTCCCTCTCTACAGTCACCCTGAACGGAGTGACACCAGCCGCTGTGAAGGATGACGACAGTAAAACAGCAGCAGTGGTGGAGGCCAAGATTCCTGAAGGCGAGCTGTTGCTGCAGGTCAGTATTAAGATTTCTATGCATCATATATGTATTTACATATCTTCAACTATCTCTTTAATCGACTTTAGGTTCAATATCTGAGATTGTTTGTTGCGAACACAAACACTTAATTTCCCAAACGGCCAAACCACCGTGTTCAATATGTTCAATATGTTTATGGGTGGGATAGCGATCTGTTGATGAGCAACTGCACTGATTCAATTTGTGTGTCTGGACCGCTCTCGTGTTTTCGGTTTGTTTGGTTTTTTTTTCTTCCTGACAAGAGCCCAAAATCTATTTAGGCTAATGACAGAGGCTCAGGGGCTCAGGGCAGCTTACCACTCAATACGTCTGGCACTGTCTGCTCTGCCGCGCCCTAATCTGAGCCACCTAAAGAGTTCTGTGTGTTTGGGAGAACTTTTGACAAAATGATTCCTGCCGAAATATGGATTCTTCTAGAAAAGAAATGTGAGATTTAAAAGCATTGATTTGTGATTCAAAGACCAGGTTTCAGCCTGCTAGTCCTCAAATCACAATCAGATTATCATCACTGTCATCTTAAAGTACATTTCTGTTGTTTTAGGGGGTCATATTTTGGTAGTTTTTCGGTCATCATTCCTGTCAGTTATGGTCACATTTAAAGGAATATTTGCTTATTGCCGAGAGTTAGATGAGAAGATCAATACCACTCTCTAACGTCTGTATGATAAATATGAAACTACTATACCACTATCAGTTGATTAGCTTATCTTAGCATAAGTAAGTGTAAGTGGGGTAAAACCGCTAGCTGTCTTTAACAACGTCACCTGACTTCCTCCTTCACTGCTATCATAATTACTATGGCCGCTAGAGGGCGCTGTCACTTACACATGTGTAGTTTTGGGCTACTTACTGAAACGACTGGTGTCGTTCTTCTTAGTCGGTCTCCCTTTGGGATGAACTGGAACGCTGACTGTGAACCAGACCTCATCACACAACACCAGAGACGTTTACATGCACAAAATATTCAGTTTTTTGCTCTTGTTCCGAAAAAGACAACATTCCTACTAAGCTGTTTACATGGCTAATGAAAATGAATATTCCCGTTTACATGCAGCCGTGCATATTCAGATTAACGTAACCGGTGTTGGACTGTGTGAACACAGCCTCCCTCTTTCATTCCTTCAACCACCTTCTTGAAAAAGTCTGTGTTGCGATATTTGCGCATATCCAAAAATCTGCTGATATCCAATTTTTAAAAATAGATGTGTTTCTCCTTCAGAACCAGAGATGTGGGCTTTTCTTTTGGGCATGCTTCTCTGCAAACTGTTGGCTAGTTGGTTTGTGTACAACGCACAGAGCTGGATGTAAACAGACAAGAGGCCGTGTGTCGCAAACTGCAGTAAAAACCCCAGTCGAGACGCACATTCTGAATGTTCTGTATACATGTCCAAAGAACACTCCTAAAACCTGAATAGCATCGGTATATCCCACATGTCTTAATCTGAAAATGCTCCATGTAATCAGTGTTGGACCTCTTGTGTGTGAACGGGAGCAAATCTATACAGCCAGGTTCCAACATCTGGTGGAAAGCCTGAAACCAGAAGAGTGGAGGCTGTTATAGCAGCAGATTAAAGCCTGTGGTTTTGGAATGAGATATTTCATAATCACATATAGGTGTAATATTTCACGTGTCCACATACCTTTGGTCGTAGAGTGAAGATAATGACTAAACACGGCCTCACCATCTGACTTCTCATGTTGCTGCTCTGCTCTGTTGCGACCTCTGCAGAACTAAGCAGTACAGACAAGAGGAATGAAAGACAAATGGAAATTGACTTTCCTTTTAAACATGAATATTGTCTGGTTTTCTAGACATCGTTGTGAACAGCTGCTCCGTTCCAACATTTGGATCCAAATGTTTTAGATCCATTGAATGAAATCAAAATAACCATCATCTCTTTGTAAAACAGGACATCTTTCTGTTTCAAAATCTGCACATTTCGCTGGAATTTCAGGTCACAGTTGAGCTTTTCAAGAAAAGGCGATCAACAGCTCTGTTTTCCATTCCAGTGAAAGCAGATAAAACAAAGTCTCCTGGTTCACGGCGGTTATGTGCCCTCTGCACTGTATGTGTGATTGAGTGGAGAGCGAGCTTGCTGGCTGCCAGATCTTTTTGGGATCCGCTGGAGTCATTGATTTTCCAGTCCAGTTCCTCCCAATGTGCATCACACTGGCATTCCAGGAGAGGAGAGGAGGGGAAGCAGCCTGCTCGCCATACCCCGACCCGACCCGACCGGGGGACGTTTCGTTATTATGATAAGCCTACATTTCCCCAGCTTGTTGGTAATGAGAAATGAAAGCTCATTTGGAGGAAAGCGAGGGAGTGTTCCACATGGGGGCCTCTTCTTCCTCCTTCTCCTCCTCCTCCGAGCGGGGAGACGGACAGCGAGCCGTTCACAGGCTGAGGAATGCAACGTTTTATTTCTGTAGCAAAGGTTTCTTTGCTGTTCTTCACATCAGACGCTGGTGAATTATAGAGGAGCTGTGAGCACATCAATTATTCACTCTCAGAAAATGGAGGAAACACGACAGAATGTTAATATAATATATTAATATTAATTGTGCTTTTACTTTTCAGTCATTATTGAAAATAAACATGTAGAATTTGGACATTTTGAACAAAAAACCTGACAACAAACCTGCTCTAATTTTTTCTATTTAATGCAAAATCTGTCAGCCATCCCTCTTCTGTTGCTCATACACATGACTGATTCAAATCATCTGCAGCTGGGAGGTTAATGAGTGCACAATGAGTCGATGATTTGGTGTTTAACAGTATGGCCTCATTTCTGACGGTACACACAGCTTTTCACATCATATGTGTCAACCTTGAGACATCAAAAACAGGGAGGATTTCAAAACCAAAGGACTTTGTTTCCTGCGTTCTGGTGACTTTTAAAGAATGAAAATAGCAAAATAATAAGTACACTGCAAAGGCATTATTATGTTAAATAGGCCTACTTTTAATTCAGTTTTTAATTCTCAACTTGTGTGAATCTATCGTATAAACTAAGCTAATATTCATCAGTTTTCATTCATTCATTTCTTTGCCCCCTGCTTGAGTATTTATTTCTCTTAGTTCTCTCCAGCTCTCTCTCTGAAAGTTCTTTCAGACACAACGCGACAACGGCACCACTGCGCTTTGAAACCGGTTAATTCTGGCGGTATCACGAGCAGCTCTTCTCCGCGAGGAAAAGACATAGGTGTACTGTAGCACCCTATTGCCGTCCGGATGGAAACAGTAGAGCTTATTAACGCTGTACAGCGCCAGAAACATGTTGAGATAACGAAAAAGGGAAAAAAAAGGGTGAAAATTTGCCAGAAATCGGGAGAAATACGGGAGACTTATGACCCCGGGAGGAAGCTGGGAGGAAGCCGGGAGGAAGCCGGGAGAGGGAGAAGTATGTTTCACATCACAGCAGGAGCACCAGAGTATTTTGTATTTTTCCTAAATCTGAATAATCGTGGAAAATTTTACTAGAGGTTAATTATTTCAAGATTAGTGTAACAGGAGTAGCTGGAAAACTGCTATCATGGAACAGAAATCGGCATCCGCTCGGTGGCTGTTTATGTGAAACACTCAACCTTGACATTTGGGTGTTTGTGTTTACTCTGGAGGACGTGATGAATCACCGGTGTATTATCAAAGAGAATAACATCTCCAGCGTTAGTCATCTCTGCCGTGTGGGCGGATTTAGGGAAGAGATGACTGTGCTTGTACAGATGTGTGTGTGTGTGTGTGTTTATGTCCATGTCTGTTTATGAAATGCCATACAGAGAGGGAGGGCACGTGTGCGTTTACTGAGGTGGAAATGTTGCACCAGCTGTTCCTCTTTGAAGAGAGACAATGAGTGTGCTCCATTTCACTTAACATCCTACCCCATTTTCCTTCCTTGTCTCCTTTCCTTCCTTCCTTCCTTCTTCCATTTGTGATCCAGGCTTTTATTTTACTGTAATGCTGCCATCTACTCTGACATCACATCCACGCTGCTGCCGTGGCAACAAATGGATGAAACTTTATATGATGTTTTTCCTTTAACACAAATAGAAAGAAATTAAATAATTCATATCAATAAAAAGGTTATAAAGGTAAAGGGGTTGACAGTTTTGCCCATATGCTTCATATATCTTTGTTGACTGAGGTCCACATTCTTTTCTGCATCTGGGCACAAAAAAATAATAAAGTTGGATTTTTCGATATTCAAAGAAACCATTATATACCTACTATAAACCGCAATATTTTGGTCATTCAGAGCCACGAAAAATAGTTCTGACTACAACATTACAGAGGTGAACTTTTGGCGATGACAATGTGTTTTCCATTTTCTTAACTAAAATGAGAAATACTTGTGCTAAATCTTTAGCTGGAGAGAATGCTGCTAACTCTGCTAACTGTCTGTGTGCTTCCTGTGTTTGACCCCCAGGCTCTCAACGGCTTCGTCATGGTCCTTTCTGCCAGTGGGACCATCTTCTACTCCTCTCACACCATCCAGGACTACTTGGGCTTCCACCAGGTACTCTTTATCTATACCTCTGACTTGCTCATGTGAACTTCCTATTATTCTAATGTGGTGAAGAAAAAGCGAAAATCTAGAAATCCCCGCCGTGTCTGGGCATCTTAAAACACCTCAACACTGTCGGCTTGAATTACAGTGTGTATTTATTCGCTTTGCCTCTGAGGAAGGGCCGAGGAGATCAGTGTTGAAGTATGAAGAGGGTCAGGTGACTAACAGATATAGTCAACAACAATGGTTACTTCATTCAGAGTACTGTATAACCTGAGTGCAATCGGTGGTGAAGCAGACAGCACAACTATCCTTGAAACTTGTGCCACTCAACTGAGCTGCAGACAATTCGAAATGTTGGGGTCATGGGCCTGAGCTCTTTTAAACCTGTACATTAAAGGGATAGTTCTGGTGCTTTGAAGTGGGCTTGTATGAGGTACTTCTTAGTGTATTACCGACAGTAGACGGTGGTCGGCACGCCCCCAGTGTGGAGAAACAGACAGGAGTACAGACACAGGAGCAAAGCAATGTACTGCTACTTACTACTAACTAGCCACCTAAAAGAATCAATATCAGTTTAAGTGTACACTATATTTAGAATATTTTTGCCGGTTTACGTTGCCGTTAGTTATAAAGTCTATGTTTCAAGCCGTTATTTATGCTCTCGCCAAAGCAACCAGACTCCATTGGAAAGAAATGGTAATTTTACCTCACACACATCGGTTAGTTTGTTTGTGCTATTGTTTGACTTTGGTTAGTTTGGATTCACCAAAGTCACACAATAACACAAACAAACCAACCGATTGATCGAGGCGGCGTTGGACCACCAACTCCCTCGTGTTCTGCGAGGTAAAATTACAGTTTTTTTCCATTGGAGTCTGGTGGAGAAGAAAGCATAGACTGATACAACGGCTTCAGCTCCCTGTCGGAAAGGGCTGTCTAATGGCGAGGTAAAGCGGTGAAAACACAGGTGAGCCTTTCTTTTAGGTGGCTAAAATATGCTGCCTCCGTCCACAGCAGGACATTGCTTTGCTCCCGTGCTGCTACTCCTGTCTGTTTCTCCAAACTCCATCTACTGTAGGTAATACACTGACTATAGATATATACCTCATACAACCACACTTCAAAACACCCAAACTATCCCTGTAAGTGGGTCCTGAGTCCATGAGCTGACCGTGTAAGAATAGGACTAGTGCTACCTTGTCTGTCACATGTCCATCATCATGCCCACATAGTCGTCACTCCAGAGACTCACAATAAGACATCATATTTAACTCCGTCACTCTTAAGACTATGGAGCAGAGTTAGCCACAGAGAGGTGCAGATCTATAGAGGCATATATCATATGAAACATCCAGAGGCTCCGTTGTATACATTGACAGAGGGGTCTGGATGGAGGGCTTGCGTGCAGGATCTGCTGGGAGCGACTCGGGGGTCTTGTTTGATCCATCGGTCTGCTCCCTGCATGGTGCAGAGTCAGAGGCTCAAACAACCAAAAGACCTGACCTATTTATAGCTTAGCCTTTAGCACAAAGCAGCAGTCACAGCGGTGAGCTGCAAAGAACAACACATCTCTGCCTCGCAGCTCAACACAGCAGCACATACTGAGTACTCATGTTTCCAAGAAGTACATACTACAGGGAGAGTTTTCTCGTGCACCCTGCTGGAGACACCCTGCTGGAGACACTCTGATGGAGACACCCTGCTGGAGACACTCTGATGGGCCAATGGGACTACTGCTGCTAATGCTACTGCTGCAACTGCTACCACTAATAGCCTCTGTGACTGCAAACCATTACAGTAGCACACTCAGTTTACTAATAACTATAAGGGGTGGGGAAAAAAATGATTCACCAATGTATCTCAATTTTTTTTAAATTTTTTTTACGATTTTGAAATACATTTTTAATGCCAGAATTGATATTATTAAATAAATCCCCATACTAGTTTTTCAGGAGTATAATTTTCCCTACATCCTGCATGTCTCCACTCGCATGTAACTTATTTTGGCATGAGCTAATTCTTCCTCTCGTCATTGTTCCCCAGACGGACGTCATGCACCAGAGCGTGTACGAGCTGGTCCATACGGAGGACCAGCAGGAGCTCAGGAGAAACTTACACTGGGCCTTGAATCCTCCTCCTGCCGCTGCACCTGCCATTACCGAGGACTCCCCCCAAGGTGATCACTCTCTCCTCCTCCTCCAGACTATGATTAAGACCACAAAGAGAGGGACTGGATGAAGATTTCTAAACTGAAAGCCTTGTCTGAAGGGCAAACGAGTAATATACAACAGATTTGCAAGGAAGTTGGTTTGTTGAGATGAAGGGTCAATTTTATTTGACCACGGCCCCTGGTAGTGTTTCTGCAATCGATTATTTAAAGAAAACTCACTTTTTCAGTGCTTGTGCTCCTCCATCTGGGGATCTGGAGTTCCTACCGACCCACAAACTGTGAAATAAGACGACCCAGTCAGTTTTTTGTGGGCTGTCTAGATCAGAAAACATGTGATTCAACAAGCCAGTCAGATTTGTCTCCCCTTCCTATGTCACATGCAGGATCAATAGACCATCCTTTACCAAAGGAAAGGAGATAATGCCGTCCCACAATTCCTTGCAGCCGCAACATTTAAAGCGACGCACCGTTCTGCCGTTCATGAAAACAAACCAGATGCTTATCTTGCATGTTATTTTCATACAGTCATAAACTAATTACAATTTCAATACTTTTATAAATTTGTATGGTTTATTGACTTACATAACCTTTTAGCTTAAGTTGTACAGATTTTAGGGATATGAAGCATTTGAAGATACTCCCAGAAATAACATCACAATTATCAAAAATACCAAAGTAGGGACTGGCGGACCGTTTCTATTGCAGAGTTCAAAGGAATAAAGCATGTAAACATGCACTATTGGAAACCCAAAATACAAGTAAATGAGCACGGTATGTCCTCTTTAATGCCGAAAGGGCTGTTAAATCTGTAACGTTTGCAGACATTTTATGGATTTTGGGCATAACTGCAATCTTTTGCACGTGTTTTGCAGGCATTTATTGATTATGCATTGACTACTTCTTTTTGCATAATCACAAGTACCTCCAAGTCACTGTATCTGATATGTATTAACTTTAATCATTAATTACTTAATTACAAACTCTACCAAAGTTAAACATTGCTTTGAGCAGGTTTCTGTGTATAAAGGTGCAGCGCTCCACTGCAGTCCTCAGTCTGTGTGAACGAACACATCGGGACATGGATATCAGACGGTTAAGTACACACAGTTTCTGGCATTAAGCCATAAGACCATCCTCAGGTCAAGTCACATGACCCTGTAATCTTCACTGGGGTTTAGGAGGTGAAGTGGTCCCAGATCTGTATTTGGGCTTTAAGATGCTTACGTCTGTGTGCTTTGGTTCAGAGTAATGTGTTTAGCCTATAGTGACACAACTAACCCACTGCTGCATTGAGAAGCGGTTTACAGTCTCCTGCTTGAACTGCAACAAATGCTGTACCACTCTTGGTGTGTTAAGACACAGTTAGCTCCAGGCCTCATTACATAAGTGCATTTTCTACAACGGAGGGGCAACTGATCATATGGGACAAGGTTAAAGTCCAGCTCAAGAATAAACGCAGATGGCAGAATGATGGGTTTACTATTCAAATCTGTTCTTAATTATTAAGTCATTCCAACACACCAGGAATCAAGAAACACTGCTTCATAGTGCTCGTTATTTAGGATTTCCTATAGCGGTGTTTAGTACGTGCACTTACTAATCTTTAGACCATCTCTAGCTTCCGTAATGTGACATATTTCAGAGTGAATTTGATGTAACCCCGAGGTGTCCTGACCCCCACTAGGGGTCGCCAAAGCTTCATGAGGGGGTCGCAAGGCCTCCTTGATCTTTTAAAGTTTGGATTATTATTTAATATATAAACTCAAAAATGTAAGTTACAAACTTTAGTTAAAACAACCGAAGAGCTAATAGAACAATGGCCAAGTGTCAGGGAGAAGAAAAAACTGAATTCGTCAAAAAGAAGCCTATTAAGTAGTTATGATTGTTAAAATTAAAAAATAAATGTTTTTGTTTGTTTGTTTGTTGTGTTATCTTTTGTCCCTTTTTTCATTTTATTTCTTCTCCTTCCTGTCTACCTTGGTTATATGTCACGATGGTGGCTCACATCTTGAAAAATAATGTTTTAAAATTAATGAATACATAATACAGACAGAGAATTGTATTAAAAATAACAGGGAAACTCATTTCTGTTGAAATATTCACAGGAAATAATCTGCTAAAAATGAATTCAAATTGCTCGTTTTACACAAACTTCCTGCAGTTATTGTTCACTATTTGGGTTAATTGCACAGTTAATCAGTTGTTCTGTACTACTTCTGTTGTTGTTATGCATTTAATATAATATGAAATATCTATAAAATATGTCACTTAGTCAGTTTACTCAATGATAGAAAAGGGTCCCTCAAGGAGAAAGTTGTGGAGGATTGTTAGTTCACTGGCTTTTTACTGCCAGATTCTCAAGTTAAACTGACTCTACTTTATAGTCATTATATATATATTTTTGTAATTGCAGAGATGGAACCGGACAGCAGCTCCGCTGTGGTCACCTACAACCCCGAGCAGCTTCCTCCAGAGAACTCATCCTTCCTGGAGAGGAGCTTCATGTGTCGCTTCCGCTGCCTCCTGGACAACTCCTCCGGCTTCCTGGTAGGTTCAGAGTTCAAACACGAGAGAAAAACATGCAGGATAAAGGCATATTATTATTATTAACAGAAAGGTTTAAGAACATAGCTTCAGGTTGAGAGGAGCTAAAGTATTATTGCTTTATTTCTGTGATAGTTTACAGTATGTTGTGTGTGAGAATTTAGATATAAACATTATTTTTAGCTAATAAAAGATGTGATCGTTCAGAACGTCTGGAGCGCATGGATGGACAGCGGAGAACTGGATCACTCTGAAGGTCATGGGCTTCATAGAAAATCTCAAAATACATCCCAATCACATTTATTGTGACACATCAATCAGAGTCATTCCTTGCCAAAGCTACGTTGGGGCTCTTCAGTCTGTCAGATATCACCACATTTGAAGGACTTCCTTCATTTATGTCCCTCTCTTTCCAGGCTCTGAACATCCAGGGCAGACTCAAGTTTCTGCACGGACAGAACCAGCGGCAAGAAAACGGAGGGAAGGCCCCGCCTCAGCTCGCCCTCTTCGCCATCGCCACCCCTCTGCAGCCTCCGTCCATCCTGGAGATCAGGACCAAGAACATGATCTTCAGAACCAAACACAAGCTGGACTTCACACCGTTGGCCTGTGATGCAAAGTAAGATACCGACATGCGACATACACATCAACATCCCATACATGTCTTAATGTGAAATATCTACACGGCTTGTTCAGATGATTTTATACTGATTAAAATAGCATGTGTGGTTTTATTCCCCTGTGTGTTTGTGTTGCTGCAGCACTTTGAAGATCATTTATTAGATGTAAGATGTGTTGGGTCATCATCAAAAACATCGTTCATTGTACACGTGGTCTTCTTTGTACAGGGGGAAGATCGTGCTGGGTTACACCGAGGCTGAACTGCGGGTTCGAGGATCCGGCTATCAGTTCATCCACGCAGCAGATATGTTGTACTGCGCCGAGAACCACGTCAGAAGTAAGTAGTGCTGGAACGCCGTCGTGGTTTAGGGGTTAGGACACCGGTTTGAGTCTTTGTTGCATCTCCCTCTCCCTGGTTTCCTCTCATCTCTCTACTGGCGGAGAAAATGTTAAAATACTACTAATAATAAAAAACAGGTAAGGTCTGTTGTTATTTTAGAGAAGCCAACTAAATGATTTGACTGAGTGTTTACCACATATTATTTAGGAAGTTCTTTGTGAAAGTTGGGAAATATTTCATCACATCATAATTTGCAAGTATGGAAATAAAAGCTTTCGCCAACACAAATTTAAAGACAGATTTTGAAGAGGCAAATATGCTTTTTCTTGACAATGCACTTAGTCCTTTTGATTATGTGTCAAACTACAGAAAGTTGTATTCTCCAAATACTTTGATGAGACTCATTTCAAGACACCAATGTGAACATATCTTGAGTCGACACAATATTTGAAAACTTGTTTTGGGGAATATTTTAAGCCTTTTATTAGACAGTGGACAGTAGAGAGCAGACAGGAAATGATGGGTGTGTTGAGAGATGTGGAATGGAAACAAAGGTTGCCAGAGTCAAACCAGGGCCGCTGCAGTTACACGGTTAGTGCCTCAAACCTTTAGATAACAAGCACACCCCTACATACATACAACTAGGGGTGTCATGATTTGATTTTTGATTTAAACATGCCATTGCTAGACTACGAAGATCTAAAGATCAACAGATCTTGTCTTTATGCCCTGACAGCTGTCAGTTACACTTTCAAATTCTTAAAAAGGCATAAAGAAAACACGTTGCTATTTTAGATTCAGTCCTGTGAATAAAAAGTTGAGGAGGTCTGGTCCAACCTGGTCAGTGAGTTCAGAGAGCTTTCGTAAGTAATCCTGCTGGATTACGGAGCAGATTGAGCAAAGCTGCAGAGCTGCCAGAGGAGAGGATAGGGCCCACAAATCCACCGCAGGAGCGAAGCATCAGAGATGATCCATACAGCAGCAACCGACACACAGACCCCCTCAGGGGTCAACGATAGTTTACAACCAGCGGTGGGGTTTAATCAAGATGGAAAAGCAAGTAGGACGTCTACGCAGAAGAGCCAGCTGATCTCCTCCGTTCAGAGACGTTATTAATGTTGAACTAGGATTTTGTGGCCCGCATTCCCAATTTACTTCCCATACAAAAGGAAGAGATATCGCTGGTTTTATGGGCTCTGACATACCGCTTAAGGGAGCATCTTTAATATCAAAATTATCTTGTGTAAGTGATCCAAGTAAAACTTTTTCACCCTCTGTACTTTGTAATGTAAAGCAGTGAAAGCACATTTACTGAATATATTTCTAATACCTAATCACTCGCGAGAGGACGTCAATCAGTTGGCCCTAATTAATACAGCTGTGGACTCGGTCACTGCTGAAATAACAACCCGGTGTCACGCCAAAGCGTGTAATAGACCCGCCTGCCCACCAGAGTACAGCGTGTCAGTGTCACATTTTACCTTGCACAGGCGTGAATATTACACACCTGTATTAACGTGCAGTACCAGCAGGGGGCAAGAAAACCACTTAGTTAGGTTTAGGCAAGAAAACCACTTAGTTAGGTTAAGAGAAAACATCATGGTTGGGCTTTAATTAAGTATATAAACTTAGTAAAACATGTACGGAAACAACGTAACGTACGGGAAACACGTGACAAAACGTCACTAACGTAACTTGCAAAACAAAACACCGGCCTTGAACACGCGTCTCCCGCTTGAAAGTCCTGTGTTTGTTTGACCTACCCGCCCACCATAAGTGGTCTCTCTCACTTTATATACTACGGAACTAGCTTTAAAGTTAGACTTCCATCACTACACAACACGTGACCGTCACTGCAAAACACTGCACCTTCATGCTGGCGTGTAATATTCACGTCTCGTCATCACAAAACAGGACATTGACATGCTTTCTACCGGCAGACAGGCGGGCCTGTTACACACTTTTTACCGTGAGACTGGGCTGGAAATAATGTGCTTTCAGCAGGTTTATATAAATTCTGTTATACAGTTCACTCATTGTTCCATTGTTCCATATTTGTAGTGATGAAGACTGGAGAGAGCGGTCTGACCGTGTTCAGGCTGCTCACCAAGGAGAATCGCTGGAAATGGGTCCAGGCCAACGCCAGGCTGGTGTACAAGAACGGCAAACCAGACTACATCATCGCCACCCAGAGGCCTCTTTTGTATGTTTTTTTAAATATATGTTGTGTTATACACAAACAAGATGTACCAGTTATTAGTCAAAGACAGGCAAAATAAACTCGCAGCAACAGGAATAAATTCTAATTAGCCATGTGTTTTAATCTGATTCATGCAGAACCATGTATAGAAGCATGTATGTTTGACCCATTGTTAAACACGTATGACTCTTATAAGACACCTTCAATCATGGAAAAGTGGGTAAGCACTAAACCAGCAACTCTGCCAGAAACAAAGCTAGCAACTTTGATCCTTAATAAATGAAATAATCCTGTTTTCTGTCTTTCTAGGGATGAAGAGGGAGGAGAACATTTGCGTAAGCGCTCCATGCATCTACCCTTTACCTACGCTACAGGCGAGGCCCTCCTCTACCAGTCCAACCATCCCATAGCAGCCTTTAGAGATGGAGGCCATGAGAAAAATGGCAGTAAGTCTAAGAAGAGCCGGACTGAAAGGCTTTTGCGGGATGGTCTGGACCCCGGCTCTCTTCTAGGGGCACTCATGAGTCAGGATGAGTCGGTGTACGTTTGCCAGCCCGCCCTGGAGCCCAAAATGTCCTTCCATAGCTTCTTCGGAGACCAGATGGGCTTCTCTGACTCCGAATCCTCCAGCTTGCACAGGAGCTGGGACGAGCCGAGCAACGGCGTGCTGGGTCCGGGCGTCACGGAGCCGGGCACCAGCTTCGACCCACTGCTGGCTACTCTGGACTCGCTCTCCCTGGAGGGCCACGGGGTCGTGGATTCGGAAGAGGGCGGTTGTTCAAACGGCGAGCTGTTCGGAGCTCTGGAAGGGCTGGGGCTGAGCGCTGAGGACCTGGAGCTGCTGCTGCTGGACGAGCGGATGATCAGAGTCGAGATGGACCCCGAACGCGTGCCCACCTTGGACGACCTGCTGACAAACGACGAGATCCTTTCGTACATCTACGACTCCATAGAGGGGAAGGTGGATTCCACAGAGCAGGTGCCTCCCAGTACTGCCTCGGCGACGGCCACAACGGTGTCGCTACCTGAGAGTAACGCCACTTCTGACGCTAATGTTCATATGCAGTTTCCTCACCATAAGCCTCCCCTGGTGGGGCACGCCCCCATCCTCCAGCTGTCCCAGCAGATGCAGCAGCACCTGAACATGCGACAGGATAAAGTGGCGCATGACTGGGGCCAGCAGAGCGACCGTTTGGCTAACACGATAGTCAACGGAGAGCTGCTGGGGCAAAATCAACCGCTCACCAACGGACAGTGGACAGCGCAAAACATTCTGGTCAGTGCAGGGATACAACTGGAACACTATAAAACACAACAGACTATTTTCAATGGCAAAGCCTCAGAGCTGGATGGAGAGCATCAGCAGCAGCATCAGCAGCGCTACCTTCAGCAGCAGCCCAGGGTGCAGAACCACCTCTCACAGCAGTGCCACGCCAAACAGAAGGCGGCCAACCTCAACGGACTGTGTGGCGTCTCCGGCGCCGAGCATTCGACGGGAAAATCCCAGTGGCAGGACTTTGGATTCAGCGAGAGTCTGGGCAGCAACTCCTGCCTTGATAACAGCCAAAAACCTCTGACAAACACCTCACTAGATTCTTGCATGGATTATAGCATGCCTGATGTTGACAATGCGGATTACACGATAAGCGGAAGCGGTTTGTTTGGGAGGAACGGACAGCAGCACGGGGCCGAGTCCGCGGTCTCGTCCTTCCAGGGGATGAACCATAAACTGCAGCAGGAGCAGATCCCGGTTCCTTTGGCTCAGGTCATCTCCAGCCTGTCGCAGTGCCCTCCCCCCAACGCCTCCCTGGAGCAGATCCTCGGAGTGGGCAAGCCCTGCCGGCAGTTGGACCACTACGGCATGGTGACCTCTGAGATCCCTCATGACCCCAGTCCCAACAAGGTGAGGATGCTGAAACACTGACATCTCATAAAACATGTGTAATATACATCAAGCATTACATAGTACAGTATTGTTTACTACATTATATCCTTCAAATCTTTGCTAGATGGATGAAATTGAAATCAGATGAGTCATTCCACCGTGGTGGTGTCAGGCCTAACATGTCTATATGCTGGAATAGGAGGATAGCTGCCAGCCCGAGGCAGAGACCTAAGAAGAGGCACAACGCTGTGTTTTTCTACATCTGTGTCTTGTTTGTTTTGTTCATTTAAGGTCACTGCTCAATATTCAGACATTGAGAAGACACGATGTGCTGTGACCTACAAAACATGGAAGCGCTGCACTGTTGAGAGCATGAGAGAAAAAGTGTATATGTGTCTCTCGGGATCTACGCCTCGCTCAGAGGCCGACCTCCATGTCGGCATTAACCTTTTCCTAACATACAGAGACCGAGCGAACTCTGGTGAATGCAGCGTGAAAAATGTCTCGATATACTACAGGCAATGTCACTCTCTACTACCTAGAGTGAGTTTTGTCAGTTACTGTCAGCGTCAATTTTGACCAATGAAAATAGGCTGGAGGAGCAGGTGCGTCAATCTTTGCATAAATAGAGCAGTTTTTCAAACAAGCGACACGTTGCTTAACCTGTTTGCTGACGCACGGAGCAAAACTGAAATAATCTGATGTTCTCTTACCATAATAGTACTATTTTAGGAGCAAACAAATTCAGACGCTGGCTGCACTCTAGTATTTTATTTATACAATGGTTTTGCACTCCATTATTTTTTTTTTCTCGTAAATTTGTCTCTTTAATCTCAGAGAATGAGTGTTTTCCCATAAATTTATGTTTTTTTTCTCGTAAATTTGAGGCTTAAATCTCAGAGAATGAGTTTTTTTTACCATAAATTTGAGATTTTTTTTTTAGTAAATTTACCTCTTTAATCTCACAGAATATGATTTTTTTTTTCCCATAAATTTCTGATTTTTATCTTGTAAATTTGTCTCTTTAATCTCAAAGAATATGAGTTTTTCTCATAAATATATGATTTTCTTTCTCATAAATTTGCCTCTTTGATATCAGAGAATATCAGATTTTTTTCTCGTAAATTTACGTCTATATTCTCTGAATTTTTTCTCAGAATATTAACCCCCTCCCCCGGCTCTGTGATTATTATTTTTTACCTACAATGGCCCTAATACGTCGTTGTAGATACAGCCAGTTATGAATCTGGATGTTGAGGGGGGATCTGTTTCTTGAGCATTGCCTCCTCTCACTCCATATATAACTGTATTTTCTAATATGACTTCCACCTGTCTGTATTCACAATGTCCTCTTGCCTTGTGCAGATGGAGAACGGCTGCCTGCTGAGCAGTACTTACCCAGGAGGCTGTGCTCTGCCCAATAGAAACGGAGCAGCGCCCCCTACTGTCCAGCTGCCCGGCCCCGAGACTCTGCCCAGCCTCCCCGACCTGCCAGCCACCGGCTTCTACCTCTGACCAGCTGACCGGGAACAGTCATGCAGCAGGAAACACACACGATGACTGGACCAGCCTTATACACCTAGACAACACAACAAACCAAGCTGAAGAAACGTAGGCCTATATGTTCTTTTCTTTCTCTCGTTTCCAATTTGTAATATTTTGTGTGTGTGTGTGTGTGGGGGGGAGGGAGAGGGGGGTCAATGTGTTGTATTTCAAGTCATATTATCATGAGTCCTTTGTTTACAATAATGCAGTCAAGAGTGCTCCGTTGAATTTATGTGAAGTAATGCAGAGACGTAAATATGAGTTTTTAAAGATGAGTTTCACAAATCTGCGTTCAGATACAACACGAAGCAGAATTTAGAGGCAACACTATATATGTTTGTTTTTTTTTAATCTAAAAACACATCATGCATCTGTCAGGTCACATTGGGTTGTTTTATTGTGCACGCAGTGAAAGTGCAAGATAACACAAGGTAGAACATATTGAGATATACTGGGTTAATACTGGGTGTTATTGGAGGGTAAATGACTGATGCCAGTTTACCAGTCGAAGCTGAATATAAACCATTAAATATCACCTTATTAGTAGATTAAGGGATAAGAAAATTGGTTCATAATTTGTCATTTTTCAAGCAAAAATACTAAACATTTGTTTCTCAAATATCAAGATTTGCTGCTCTTTGTCCTATATTGAATTAAATTATTATTAATAATAATAATAATAATCATTTTATTTATATAGCACTTATCAAAACAAAGTTACAAAGTGCTTCACATAAAAAAAAATGTAAAATGGTAAAACCCATTAAACAGAATAAAAACTAAAATCAGGTGAAATCAGGGAAGGCAGTGCAATAAAAGTAATTTAGACCGTCGACTCAGTCCGTCTTATTTTGAATATCTTTGAGTTTTGGACCGTCATTCAGACATGACGAGAGTCATGACGAGTCATGTTCAGCTCTGGGAAATTTTGATCAGCATTTTCTGATATTTTATAGATGAAACGATTAATCAAAATAACCAGCAGATTAATCGATAAATGAAATGATCGGTAGCTGCAGCCCTAAAATGTAACGGAAGCAAGAGAACTGAGGAGCAGAGAGGTCGTCGTATGTCTCCACTTCATGAATGTACAGAGAAATATTAATATCTGAAGCATCAAATGCAGCTCTTTATTGTGACTTTATAATAACCATCAT
This sequence comes from Sebastes fasciatus, assembly GCF_043250625.1. Lineage (NCBI taxonomy): Eukaryota > Metazoa > Chordata > Actinopteri > Perciformes > Sebastidae > Sebastes > Sebastes fasciatus. Next base: position 29,278,412 of record NC_133808.1, on the reverse strand, counting down.
TTATAAATGGTAAATTAAGAGTTAATTAAACTTAGTTAAGTTATTTTAACAAACAATGAAATGATAATTAATAATGTTTACTAATTAGTTGAAATGATGGTTATTATAAAGTGTTACCGTGATTTCTTTTCAACCTGTTTTTAATCATAATTTGGTATTAAGGTTATTTGGTTCGTTTTGTATCTGAACGCTCCATAAAACACAAACAAACACAAACACTCCGTCAGTTCACCTCCAGCGTGATTTCAGTCGACAGTATCGCTCACAGTTTTACGTCATGCTACAAGAATGTAATCTTTCAGTGTTCGGTGATTTCTTCGTTGAACTCGTCATCAACGAGATGAATCCATATATGTTTAAAAAAAAGTATAGAAAATGGAAATTAATGGCTAGAAATATCCTGCACTTTATTTCAAGCACTCACTTAATGCAGATGTGTGGTCGGGGATACTGGGTTATAAAAGAAACAACCAGTTGATCGTTGAAGCTACGGATGCAACATGGACCAGTTTGCATTTTTCTTATTCTTATTTTGAGGCACATTTCAGGTGACGGGTTAATGTCCTCACAAGCACAAAACACTTCTGTACAATTGTTAGTGTCATTATTTTTTTTATCTTTCTCCACTTGAATAATTTTTTCTTTCTATAATGTCGGACCTCCGGATGAGTTTTCTTTCTTTTCTTTTCTTTGGTTAACTGACTTGATTTTAGAAGAAGTCCATTTTTAATTTTCTGTATTTATTCCTGCAGCAAGTAAGCATTCTTGATTGTTTTGAAGTTGATGTGTAAGACAATCTCTTGTACAAAAAGAAAGAAAAAAAAAAGAACATGTAATGCTTTGTCATCCTCTTAGCTAAGCAGTGGTTGCACCTGCTCTCCTGAGGGAATCAGTGAATCCAGACACAACTCCATCATAGAACAATCACAGTTTTTAAAGGAAAAGTCTGACATCTTTAGAGACTCTATTCGACTGTTATCAGCTCATTAAAGGAACAGGGTGTAGCATTTTGGGGGATCTATTAGCTATTAGATCTAGTATAGTAGAAATGGAATATAATATTCATAACTATGTTTTCTTTAGTGTATAATCACCTGAAACTAAACCAAACACTGGCTCTAGAGAGAGTCTTTCACGTTTTTACGTTACCTGAAGGCCACCGCAGTTCTCCAACACGCTCGAAATTGCGGTAACGTGAGTCGCAGAGGGCAAAACCGTGATACCACCAGCGACCGTCTGACTTCCGTTGCTTCTAAAGTAGTGTTATTATCAGAATCGGATCAGAATCGCTTTATTTGCACTCGGCAGCTCACGTTGGCGCAGTCTTGGAAAGGGAGGAATGAGCGGAGCCGGGTACTCAGTTGGTTGCAATCTGCAACCTCACCACTAGATGGCACCAAATCCTGCACACTGTACCTTTTTAAATGTGTGTTAGGTAAGGGATAATGTACAGCGAGCCAGTCATTGTTGTGAAAGAAACCCCAACAGGGGGATGCCGTGGAGGGATCTTTCATCACCCTGAAGGGGATTCTTTCACAACAACGACCCGCTAGCTGTACATTATCCCGCTTATTACACGGTGACTTACTTAAAAAATCAATTATTTTACACAAAAAATGGTCCGCCAGAGTCCGACATCAGAACTGCGGCCATAGCAACGGTCTGTTATACATAACAACGGTCTGCTATAAAGAAATAAAAGACTGCAGAGCCAAATCAGAATCGTTTATATCATAGATGTGGGTCAGTAGGGGCCTGCTACACCTACTACATGGTGAAAGTAAAAAGTTGTGAAAGCGAAACTTAAAGCAACACGTAAAACTCACTTTGTCGGTTTCACACGGGATGGAAAACCCGGTCTCCTGGGTGAAAGTACTCTGTTTTGTGTCCGATCCATCGACCCCACAGCGCCTTACTTCCACTTTTGCTCTTTTGCTCCAGTCATAATTACTACGGTCACTAGAGGTCGCTGTCATCTTCTTTTATTCCTTCTTTCAGTGATCGCCCATGTGAATAGATGACGAAACCTCCTAGTGGGTGTAGTAGGCCCTTTTTGACCCATATTTATGAGGCTGATAACGGCCATTTAATGAGCTGATGACTGTTAACCGGCTTGGGGAATCCTCTTGTGTGCTGTCTCACGTAGAGTTGGAGGAAGCAAGGATTGTTATAAACACACAGAGATGACCTTATATAAATATTCTCCCCCAACAAAATGTGAGACTTTTCCCTTTTAAATGGTAGAAAGCTTGGCGATATATATCAGGTCAGTAATTTCAGGTCTACACAGCGTCTCTGAGCAGTTACAGAATGGCAAACACTGAAAAACCAAATGTGAGTATTAAAAAAAGAGATCTCTACTGGAAGGATACAGATCTGAATGTTTCTTGTACATAAACAGAAACGACTGGAAAACGATGCAGAGTAGAATTATTTCACGGCGAAGAGATGCTGAAAAGAGATTTCCATTTTAATTATTCAAATAATGTCATTACTATTAATATAATTGTTCTATGTTTTATGTTGAAATGTGATACACATGTGGTTACATGTCATTCGAATTGACTCTTTCCCTTTCTTTTTACTACAGCGGAAATGTTTGCTATATTTAATATGATTGATGTGACTTATTAACAATGTGAAAAAAAAGATGTGTATATAAAGGCAAAACAAGCTTTTGACAAATACAGGTATGTACATAGTTTTACGTCAAGTCACTCGTTTCAAGCACTATTTTTAAAACACATGCTTATCAAACTCCTTTGTTGATTCTTTTGTTGTTTTTTAATTGTACATAGTACTCTCATCACGAAACACTGGACTCTATGACAGCCTGAAAATGGTGCCATACTACTGAGACTTGTTGAATAGGCTATAATGTTGGAGAGTTTAATTTTTGTCTTTTGTTTAGCCACAGTTAACTTTAATAACATGCTAACAGGACGAGGTGTAGGTGTTGCAGATTCCACCCGTTGTCCTTTGACTGCTTGTTTCAAAATGTATTATTTTCTTCCTTTTGAAATAAAGGATTTCTTCAATCACTAAAGTGAAAAAAAACACAAAACATCTTGCGAGCTTATAACTGACCACATGTGTCTCTGTCTCTGAGTCCAACAGTTTTTCTATTCACTCGGAGAGTAAACGATTAATGGCAGGGGGGTTTCCTCCTGACATGTAAAGGTGCTATGTGTAGCATTTTAACATCAATAAATCATTACCACATTAACGCTGACAAGTCTGCATAATTACTGTAAACATAGCCGCTGACAACAACCCACACTGATGCTAATTTTCCAGCAGAGGATCACAGGAAGTTCAGCCCTTTAACACAGAGTATAGCAACCCAATCTTAAAGGAAGGTGTATAATATCCCCTTAAAACTCAGACTGGCCGCTATTCTGTTTTTCGGAGGTTGTAGCTGGCTCAGTTTTCAAGTTATTGGACATATACTGATATCACGTGAAACTAGAGAATCCTAAGGAATCCATTGATACCATGTCATGCTACCTTGTTGGGAAAGAGGCTAAATAACGTTACGAAGTTCCGCTAAATTTTGGCGAGGAAAAACTGGCATGGCGATTTCCAAAGGGGTCCCTTGACCTCTGACCTCAAGATATGTGCATGAAAATGGGTTCTATGGGTACAAAAAGTGTTTGTTTTTTTCTTTCAATGCACTCCTATTTCAATCCTCAGCCGCCACAGAGAAAACTAGAATGGCACTCGGAGAGCGCAGACCGCCGCCAAGCTGCCCGAGTACGATTGCCCCCCCCCCCCCCCCCTCCCTCTCTGTGCAGCTTGCGCCATCACCCATGTGTATTTTTGTTTATGTTGAGATCAGCTGTACGTAGCGGAGCATCGTAAAACACTTCATTCAAACTGGACAGAAACAAAATAAAACTCACCTAAACCGTCGTCGTTACTCTTTCCAACAATCACCAAGTGTGCTTTGGTCGAACTCGACTGTAATTTCAGCGAGTGCCGAACCTACAGTTGGAGTAATCCTGCTAACAGACAAACAAACAGACCAACAAACCAACACTGGTGAAAACATAACCTCCTTCCTAGGCCTTCGGCCTTGGCGGAGGTAATAACTATGGTAGATTAGCTTGAGGCTCATTGACATCACTATAACTGGGTAATATCACTCGCCTGGAATGGCAGGAGAAGAGGACAAAGGGGATGTGGATGGGGGACAGAAAAGTCTCAGTGTGCACATATCTCTCCTTTTATTAGCCACCCTAGATGTAGATCTGACATACAGCCGTGGTAAACTTCATCTTGCATCCTTATTTTTCAAGATAAAGCCAAGAATAGCTAAATTTAATACGCATATTTTGAGGCTAATGTCATAAAGAGGCAGTGGGAACGTCACTTTGAGTCTCCTGAGGGCGTAGCGGCAGCAGCAGAAGCAGCAGCAGTGGGATATTTCCAGGGTGAGGCTGGATGGTGGTTGGAGGCACTAAAGCTCTCCTTGTTTACTCAAAGACACATCTCGTCTTTATTGTAGTCTAACAAGGCAAAAGAAAGAACAATGGGACTAAGTGTGCCCGCGGCATTTTGTTATGGAAGTGAGCTTTGTCAGGCTGCAGACATATTTAGATAATAACTGGCCAATTAGAGTCCCTCTGAAGTGGAGGGAGAAGGGACTGCTGCCTGGGACGAGTGAATCATCACCCGGGTACATCTGCTGTCTGTCAGGGACACGCTGTGGTTTTCATGGACGTCAAAGAGAAACGTCCTGCATGCAGGGACATCACAGTCCAAGTAAAAGTTGTGAGTGTGTCGGTGATTTGGTGCATAACAGGCCGTTTTGCACATGTTACCTCTACTACTATGACTTACTGTGTTACTAGTGGTAGAAGGTAACTAAGTAAGCCTACATTTACAACATTTTGAAGTACGTCTTTACTAGATTTCTTTACTTTTTTTTACATTTGAAAAGCAAATGTTGCACTCTTAACACTTATTTTAGTTACTTTTCTATTAAAGCTGCAGTGGGTAGAGCTGTAGCAAATATGATTTAAAAAAAAGAAGTTATTTTTATAAAACACTATATCCTGACAGTAGTGCATGAGACAGGTAATCTGAAAAAGACCATGTGCCTCTGTGTCCTCCGGTGTCCTCTGGTGCTCCTAACAGCATCTGCAAGATTTCACAGACCGGAGGAAAACAAGCAGTCAGAGCTGATCTGGAGTCTGCCGTCCAGCTGCCGTCGTTACTGTAATGCCTATTTCTCTCCTCAAATGTTTTCAGAATCATCTTGTAGTGTACTGTTTAGCTGTAAAAAGAGAAAGTTTGTGACCCGGCAGCCAGATCAGTTGAAGAAATACCAAGCACCGCCCACCAGACGGAGCACAGCCAATAGGAACGCTCTCTCTCAATGAAATTACCTGTGATTGGTCAAAGTCTCCCATCATGGGCTAGATGTTCTAAAGCCTGAAAACAGAGCCATGAGGAGGTGCAGAAGTCTAGTTTTCTCTCGGAACACTTGAATTACAATATGCTGAAAGGTTATTATGGAATTTTTGCCCAATAATGCCCCCAAAAAATCTGCCTACTGCAGCTTTAATGTTGGCTCCTGTTCCATTTAAGTCTCTAAGTCATGACACAGTGACAGTCTCACAACAACGGGACTGAAACCAAAGTAGCTAAATAGAATCTGCAGTAATTTTATTATTGACATTTTATGAAAAAGGGTGATTCCAGTCTGGTCTTGGTGATTTATAATAGATGTTGTGTGTAATAATATTGGCCTGGTACCATGTCAGTGCATTGAGAACCCCCACAGACCCTCACAGGTGTTTTCACTTAGTCCGACCCGATCAGATGTCTGCTGCGGTCGACGTTGGGTGGAGCTTTGCTGGGAATTACATGAGCTCATGAAACAGGTGCAACACAACTAACAGGAGAGTGAAGACTGAAGATGTCAACCGGTCTCAGGTCCTGTAGAGGTAAAATTAATAAGTGAAAACATCTGTGTGGGAGCACCAGGGTCAGGAACAGCCTTTCAAATGTGACACATGATCACCGCTGAAGGCTTTCATACCAGGAATGTTTCTTCTACCTCATGGCTAAAATGAATGACTTTAAACTGTTTCTGTAACGTTAATACACACCCTGTATTTGCCTCTGACATGAATAATCCTAGCCTATTTATTTAGTTCCTCAAGTAGTATACCACATTCATTTTGGATTAATAATTTTGCATGTGTGCACACACAAATAACACTATCTTGTAACTCCTCTTGCCCCCTAAATATAGCTCATTTGTAATAATTAATTTTACTTATACTTTAATTATAGCTACTTAAATAATTTTACTGGAAGCCTGGAAACACAGTTGAATTTAAAGCAAAGTTAAATGTGTTGAATCGGTGGTCTGAGTCTCCCTCGGTTGTTCACTTTGGGTATTACAACGGCTTTCCAAATGTCTCCTGTCCTTAAAGGCCCTGTACGCCCACACAGGTACCACATGAGGTCAGACAACAGTCTTTGTACCATCTGTGGCAAGCCATTTAAACATTTCATAACTAGACTGTATGTGTATTGCAGATATCAATAATTCAGTTCCTCCTCGTCAAAAA